>NW_025537357.1:0-35938 GCF_020615455.1 Coregonus clupeaformis
TGTCACGAGTTGCAAAGCCAGAACCCAGAAGCAGACCAGGACAAGGTAAGTTGAAACGAAGGTGAGTGTTTATTTACAATTCAAGAGTGATGCTGAATAATCCAGGGAACAGAGCGGGCGGCGTTGATTAGTTGTTGGGGGTGCAGTGGTTGATCCCATCATGGGTCGGCAGCCGCCGACCACCAGGCAGAGGTTGGATGAAGGTTCCGGACGGGTGACTGCAGATGGAACAAAACGGAGGTAAGTAAACAACAAGGTGCAAAAACAACAAAACTAACGCTAGGCTCTAAGACTGATACTCTGGTAAACCTACTGTTCATGGCTAACGATCCGGCAGGGAATGGATGTTAGGCCAGAGCCTAAGAAGGGTGATGATCAGGACCAGGTGTGCAGATTGCTGATGGGATGCAGGTGCGGAAATCAAGAGAGCTCCCCGGAGCGTTCCAGAACCCTCGGGAAACTGGAGATCACGAGCAGAAAAAAACTAGTCCACAGACAGGACCCGACTCAGACTGCCGGGATCGTTACAGTACCCCCTCCGACGAACGCCACCGGGCGGACTCCCGGAGCGCCAGGATGGAGGCGGTAGAAGTCACGGATGAGGTCAGCATCTAGGATCTGTCGCCGCGGAATCCAACTCCTCTCTTCAGGACCATACCCCTCCCAGTCCACGAGATACTGGAAACCCCGGCCCCGCCGTCTGGAATCCATGATTCGTCGCACCGTGTAGGCAGGACCACCTCCGATCATCCGAGGAGGAGGAGGAGGAGGCGGAGGAGGCAACAGAGGACTGAGGAAAACCGGCTTGAGGCAGGAGACATGAAAGGTGGGATGGACTCTGAGCGTCCTCGGTAGTTTGAGTCGAACTGCCACTGGATTGATCACCTTCTCCACCACAAACGGACCAATGAACTTCGGTAACAACTTCCTAGACTCAGTCCGTAACGGAAGATCCCGTGTGGCCAACCAGACCCTATCTCCGATGGTATAGGTGGGAGCGGGGATCCGGCGACGATTCGCCTGGAGCTGATACCGGTCCGAAACTCTAAGGAGTGCCTTTCTGGCCCGATGCCAGGTCCGGTGGCAACACGAATATGGGCCTGAACAGAGGGCACTGAGAGCTCCTTCTCCTGAGAAGGGAACAAGGGAGGTTGGTAGCCATACAGGCACTGGAAGGGAGACATCCCAGTGGCAGATGTAGGGAGAGTATTGTGGGCATACTCAACCCAAGGCAACTGAGAGACCCAGGAGGTGGGGTTGGAAGAGACCAGGCAGCGTAGCGTGGTTTCCATCTTCTGGTTGGCTCTCTCCGCCTGACCATTGGATTGGGGGTGAAAACCAGATGTGAGACTGACTGTAGCTCCAATGGCCAAACAGAAGGACTTCCAGACAGCAGAGGTAAACTGAGGACCACGGTCGGAAACGATATCACTGGGCAACCCGTGGACCCTGAAAACCTCCCCTAACCAGGATCTCGGACGTCTCCGAGGCAGAGGGAAGCTTGGCAATTGGCACAAAGTGGGCGAACTTGCTGAATCTGTCCACGATAGTCAGAACGACCGTGTTCCCCTCAGAAGCGGGCAACCCAGTGACGAAGTCCAGGGCCAGATGCGACCATGGTCGCGGGGAATAGGAAGGGGGTGAAGTAGTCCAGAGCTGGGCCGATTGGTACTCTTATTCTGCGCACACACTGGACAGGCAGCAACAAAACCCCGAGTATCCTCGGCCATGGCAGGCCACCAAAAACGTCTGCGAAGAAACGCCATTGTCCGAGCCACGCCAGGGTGACAAGCCATCTTGCTGGCGTGGGACCATTTGAGGACAGCAGGACGAACCGACTCAGGCACAAACAACCGACCGGGTGGACCGTTACCGGGACCGGGCTGAGTCCGAAGGGCCGCCAGCACCTCCTCCTCAATCTTCCACATAACTGCTCCCACGACGCAGTTCTGGGGGAGAATTGTCTCGGTCTTGGACCCACTCTCCTCCGTCTTGGAGAACATCCGGGACAAGGCGTCCGCCTTGCCGTTCTTAGATCCAGGTCGGAACGTCAGGGAAAACTTGAATCGTCCGAAAAACAACGCCCACCTGGCCTGACGGGAGTTGAGACGTTTAGCCGATTGCACGTAAGCAAGATTCTTGTGGTCAGTCCAGACAATAAACGGTTGCTCCGCCCCCTCCAACCAGTGGCGCCACTCCTCCAAGGCAAGTTTCACCGCGAGAAGCTCCCGGTTACCCACATCGTAATTCCTCTCCGCAGGCGAAAGGCGACGAGAGTAGTAGGCGCAGGGATGGAGTTTACTGTCCGTGGAGCATCGCTGCGACAGGATGGCGCCAACTCCCACATCAGACGCGTCCACTTCAACGGCGAACTGACGGGCCGTGTCCGGTTGAGAGAGAATCGGTGCGTTGGTGAATCGCCTCTTCAAATCCAGAAACGCTCGATCCGCCTCCGGATTCCACTTGAAGGTCCTGATACTGGAAGTCAAGGCAGTTAACGGAGCGGCCACACGGCTGTAATCCCGGATGAATCTGCGGTAGAAATTCGCAAACCCCAAAAATCTCTGGAGCTGCAATCTCGTACCGGGCTGGGCCCATTCCAGAACCGCTCTAACCTTCTCCTGGTCCATCCTAATCTCTCCCCTGGAGATGATGTACCCGAGAAAGGATGTCGTGTGGGCGTGAAACTCGCACTTCTCGGCCTTCACGAACAGGCGATTCTCCAACAATCGCTGCAGAACCTGCCGGACATGCTGGACGTGGTCGGAAGGTTCCTTCGAGAAGATCAGAATGTCATCCAGGTAAACAAACACAAAGAGACCGATCATATCTCTCAGGACGTCGTTCACCATACTCTGGAATACCGCTGGAGCATTGGTCAGTCCAAACGGCATCACCTGATACTCGAAGTGACCCATCGGTGTATTGAAACCCGTCAACCACTCGTCCCCCTCTCTGATCCGGACCATGTGATACGCATTGCGTAGGTCTAGCTTGGTGAACACCGTAGCACCCTGTAAGGAGTCGAAGGCAGAACTCATCAAGGGCAGGGGATACTTGTTCTTGACCGTGATGTCATTCAACCCCCGATAATCAATGCACGGTCGAAGAGAGCCATCCTTCTTACCCACAAAGAAGAATCCTGCCCCCAGGGGTGATGACGAGGGACGAACGAGACCAGCAGCTAGGGACTCCTTGATGTAGGTCTCCAAAGCCTCACGTTCAGGTCGGGAGATACTGTATAACCTTCCCTTGGGGTAGACAGCTCCAGGGAACAGGTTGATGGCACAATCATATGGTCGGTGGGGAGGGAGTGACAGAGCCTTCTGCTTACTGAAAACTTCCCCCAAATCGTGATATGTCTCGGGAACCAGGGACAAATCTGGGGGTTTAGCCTCCATCACCTGACTGGGAACCGAATGGGGACAGGCAGTCTTGAGACAGTTAGCATGACAATCAAGGCTCCAACTCGTTACCTTGCCCGTCACCCAATCGAACGTGGGATTGTGTTCCTTCAGCCAGGGGTATCCAAGGACCAGAGGAACATGGGAAGACGGCAGAATGAAGAATGAAATCATCTCAGAATGATTCCCCGACAACAGCATCTTAACCGGTTCAGTCCTCATCGTGATACGTGCCAGACTACTGCCGTCCAGAGTGGTAGCTTCAATGGCTTCCGGCAATTGCTCCTTGGAAAGCCCCAGCTGTTCCACCAACTCGGCATCTAGAAAGCTTCCATCGGCACCTGAATCGATAAAGCGTTAATCGCTAAGCTCTGATTCCTGTTCATAAGGGTAGCCGGGAAACGGGGTCTGACAGAGGTATTGAGAGGTCGAAACTGGCTCGCTAAAAGTCCTCCCAACTTTAGCGAGCCGCGCAGTTTGACGACCCGACTGGAACCTGAGAAGCTGATCGGTTGGACGGAACCCATTGCTTCTCCCTCCTTCGCTCTCGGACTCGATTATCCACCCGA
Source organism: Coregonus clupeaformis (assembly GCF_020615455.1). NCBI lineage: Eukaryota > Metazoa > Chordata > Actinopteri > Salmoniformes > Salmonidae > Coregonus > Coregonus clupeaformis. Next base: position 3,974 of record NW_025537357.1, read on the forward strand.
ATAGACAAGGCTACCAAGCTGTCCAGGTCACTAGGCTCCGGATAGGAGATCAACTCATCCTTGAGCTGCTCCGACAGACCCTGGTAAAAGGCCGCTTGCAGAGACTCCTCATTCCACCCACTCTCCACAGCCAACGTCTTGAACTCGATCACGAAGTCGGCCACGCTGCGAGTTCCTTGGCGAAGCGAAAACAGGCGCCTAGCTGCGTCCCTCCCTCGGACGGAATGGTCGAAGAGCTTCCTCATCTCGGCCGTGAACCCCTGGTATGAAGCCATGCAGGGATCCTGTCGTTCCCAAACGGCTGAAGCCCACTCCAGCGCTCGACCACGCAGCAACTCAATCACAAAGGCTATCCTAGCCTTGTCTGTGGCATAAGAGTAGGGCTGTAGATCGAACACTAATCCACACTGCATAAGGAAGGAACGGCATCTTCCCAGCTCCCCCTCATATTTATCCGGCGTCGGAACCTTGGGCTCACGGAAGGACACAGCTCCAGAAGCGGCAGGCGAGATGGGTGAAACCGGTAGTGGATCCTCCACCGGAAACTGGCGTTGGTTCTGGACCTCCGTCAGACCGGTAGAAAGGTTCCGAACTGACAACGCGATCTCCTGTAGTACCGTGCTATGATGGCCCAACATCTTCTCCTGCTGGGTAATGGCATGGCGAACAGAGTCCAGGTCCGCTGGGTTCATTACTGGCCGGATCGTTCTGTCACGAGTTGCAAAGCCAGAACCCAGAAGCAGACCAGGACAAGGTAAGTTGAAACGAAGGTGAGTGTTTATTTACAATTCAAGAGTGATGCTGAATAATCCAGGGAACAGAGCGGGCGGCGTTGATTAGTTGTTGGGGGTGCAGTGGTTGATCCCATCATGGAGTCGGCAGCCGCCGACCACCAGGCAGAGGTTGGATGAAGGTTCCGGACGGGTGACTGCAGATGGAACAAAAACGGAGGTAAGTAAACAACAAGGTGCAAAAACAACAAAACTAACGCTAGGCTCTAAGACTGATACTCTGGTAAACCTACTGTTCATGGCTAACGATCCGGCAGGGAATGGATGTTAGGCCAGAGCCTAAGAAGGGTGATGATCAGGACCAGGTGTGCAGATTGCTGATGGGATGCAGGTGCGGAAATCAAGAGAGCTCCCCGGAGCGTTCCAGAACCCTCGGGAAACTGGAGATCACGAGCAGAAAAAACTAGTCCACAGACAGGACCCGACTCAGACTGCCGGGATCGTTACATGACCAACCCACAAAGAACATGGAAGCTATCAAAAAACAAGGAAGATGAAGGCACTCTTGTCTTCAAATTAAAATGCCTTTATTGTGGTGGCATGTTCAATTAAACAATATGTTAAAGATGTGGGGGAAAATAAAACAATGGAGCATATCTACAATACTTTATGTATACTGCATAACTTTGCTCTTCAATAAAACATATTTGATATTTCAACTCTATATTTAAAAAAAAATCTAGATTGGAATACCAGATGGTGGTGTCATACGTGACTGATGACATCACAATGGTCTTGAAGCCAATTTGAACAATGGGTTAATGTGGATATGAATCAGTCTTCATTGGTTATTGACATGGCTTGTTTCTGCTGGTGCAAAAATGTATGAAATCAGGTCATTTAATCGATTAACAACTACTTAAATTCTGGTGTAGTATTTTTCTCTTAGACCTAGTGGGAAGAATAAAAGTAAAAGTACATTCTGATTGACGAATACATAAAAAGTGTACATGAAATGTACATGAAGTTTGGCTTTTGCAAATGTCACTCAACATAACCTGTATATACTGAGATATTTGAGGTTTAGGATAGATAGCTAAGTTCCTCTAATTTAGGCCTACCTCTTCCTATTCTTATGACGCCCCCCCACTGTCACATTTTCTTGTCAACAGAAAAAACGGCAGAAAGCCAATTCAATTGATGTGGAGCAGAAGACAAGAAATAAGAAGGAGAGTAGCACTTCATCCCCCTCTCCAATTCCACCTGACCGTTCTGAACGGAATGTCTCCTCCACCTCTGTCCCCTCACCCTCTGACCAACTCTCCTCCCTCCATCCACCTCCCTCTCCTGTTAAATGTTCCTCTCAGCCTTGCTCTCCTGCTAAACACCCCTCTCTCCCCCGGTCACCTGCCAAACACCCTCCCCCAGTGAAATCCACTCCAATGGTGTCCCTCCCTAGTTCTCTCTCTCCTACCAACCTTCTGGACCGTCATGGACACACCAGCCAAGAGGGCGCAACTGTCAGGTAATTCAAACAAAAATAAAATAAGTACAGTGCCATCCTAGAGTCTCCTTGGAGAGGTGGGTTTAGGGCCAGTGTTTATCAAGAGTATGAGTGATAATCTAGGATCAGGTCCTCTCTGTCCATAATAAACTGATTTATTATGATCTAAAAGGCAAAACTGATCCTAGATCAGATTCCTACTCTGAGACGCTTGATAAACACAGTCCCAGAAAGTTATTTTTCTCAAACTGTAGTTTTAGGCTCTTCTACCCCCATCTATTGGATAAAGAGAGTACTAACCTATTGCCCTGGGCTATTTGGTACACTGCATTTATATGGACAGCAATACATTCATAACGATTAGTTACCGGAGTGTAACTCCAGTTCTATGAGTGGAGCGGAGCCCCATAGGGGATCTCTGCTCCTATTGGTTTACCGACTGCCCTAAGGCAGCATCAGCCTGAGACAAAATTATGCACACACCTGCAGCCAATAGGAGTACAGGTGTCCCTTTAAGAGGGGATGCCTCCCCTCAATCAGCCTCCCGAGATATTTATCTTCAGCGAGACTAGAGAGGGTCGGCAGGGCCTTAAGTCCTATGGGGCTCCGCTCCACTCATAGAACTGGAGTTACACTCCGGTAACTAATCGTTCTATATCGTGGAGCTCCGCACCATAGGGGAGCTCTGCTCCTATTGGTTTAAGGCGGAGCGTAGCGCTCCAAAATGTACTCCCTGCCGAGCCCAACACTTCCCATCAAAATGAAAAGGCCAGGCCTAGCAATGTCTGCAACCAATTCCCGCAGTACTGTAACCACTGTCACCCTACAAGTGTCACAATATACTGCGTCATCGGTTAAAAACCCGCCCCACCTAGTCCAATGGCAACACCAATGACTAGTGGGCAGATCACCAGAATACAGGCCATACTAATCTGTACTAGCAGATAGATGGTACCTCAATATCCTGTTACAATACTACCGACCACTAATGGAATGACACAAAGTGTCACTCTACATTGTGTACACGGTAGGCCGCCTCACTCAATCAATGGAACCCCAGAGATTAGTGGGCAAATCCCAGAACATGATTCATACTAATCTGAACAAGCAGATAGATGACGTCACATTCCGTCAAATTGTCATGACCGGTCTAATAGCATCGTAACCAAGTTACTACTATTATCCCCCATCATTCCGCCTCACTCCAGTGACTCACTGGTGGGCAGATGAATACATGCCCTCTACTGTACTGAACCTGTCAGTCAGGAGTCATGCCAAAAATATGTCCTTCTATCAGAAGCGGACCTGATAGAGACCATGTCTCCACAGTCCTGCATTCCTCTCCTCCTAGCTCAAAGTCTCCCTTCAGCCACGCTGAGTACAGACTGAGCCAAAGAGTTAGAAGACATATCCAAGAGATAGAAACGGATAAATGGAGACGGTGTTGACCATGACGCCGCTCTACTTAAATCCTCCACCCCTGTTCCTCTGAAAAGGGCAGTAGAAGCTGCTACTCCACGAGTGGAGTGAGCTCTGATACCCTGAGGTAGTTGTCGCCCCGCTGCCTCATAAGCTGTCTCAATGCCCTCACAAAGCTAATGAGACAGACGCTGTTTCGAAAGTGGTCTACCTAGTGCAGCAGCACCATGACACACAAACAGCTGAGGCGATGACCTAATCGCTGCTGTGCGCTCGACGTAACACGCCAAGGCACGTACTGGGCACAGGCGATGGAGCCTTTCCTCACTCCTCTCTCTATGAGGAGGAGGAGAAAAAGCCCACAGCTCCACGGTCTGTGATCTATATGAACTCCTAATAACCTTCGGCACAAATGCCGGGTTAGGACGTAACACCGCTCTGCTCAGATCGCCATTAATGGCCAGGCAGTCGGGTCTCGTCGAAAGAGCACACAAATCAATAACACGCTTAGCCTTAGTCAAAGCGAGCAACAGTGCTGTCTTCATAGACAGCATCTTGAGGGGTATTTGATTCAATGGCTCGAACGGCGACTTACATAGCGCTTCGAGTACCAAAGCCAAATCCCACTGAGAAAGCGTGGCTCTAGGTGTTGGCCTAAGCCGCCGCGTTCCTAATCGGAAACGTTTCACTAGAGGGTGGCTAAAGACATTGTCTCTGCCAAACCCCTCGTGACAAGCTGAAATCGCCGCTGCAAACACCTTAATGGTGGCGGGCGATCGCTGCTTATCAAACATAAGCTGTAGGAAAGAGAGAATACTCTCAACCTGACAGCTCATGGGGTCTACACCTTGTGTGACACACCATTGTGAAAACACGTTCCATCTACTGGCATACATCTTAGAAGTGGAACTGGCATGTGAACCCTGTATGGTCCTGATCACTGCGTCAGATAACCCACGGCGCTCTAGCCTGTCCCTCTCAGCAGCCAGGCCTTCAGTGGTTGGCCGATTATGGGCAACTGCCCTATCGTGCCCCCCGCCTGAGACAACGCGTCCCGTCGATGTGGAATTGGCCAAGGTGGCACAATCAACATCTGACTCATCTCCGCAAACCAAGGAGCCCCTGGGCGATCGGGGGCTACCAGTATCACTGACAGCCCTCCTGACCTCACCCTGGCTAACAGTGGGAGAATGCAGGACGGCGGAGGGAATGCATACAGAAGAACTCTCGGCCACGGGTGGTGCGCAAAAGCGTCTCTTCCCAGTGGCGGTTCTTCCTGTTCCCTCAGAGAGAACCATAGGGGACATTGCGCGTTCACGCGTGACGCGAATAGATCCACCTCGGCTCTCCCGAACTGTTCCCAAATTTGAGAGAACAATGTCCGGATGCAGACACCACTCGTCGTCTCGAGGACCCCCTCTTGACATGAGGTCTGCTCCTACGTTCAAGTAGCCCGGAATGTGTGCTGCTCTCAATGAGCGAAGGTGCTCGTGAGCCCACAGCCACAATTCCTCTGCAGCCCGATGGAGAGCAGGAGACCTGACTCCTCCTTGGCGATTTATGTGAGCTACTGTGGTCCGGTTGTCTGACCAGACCAGCACATCACGAACCCGAAGGGTAGACGCGAAGTGGGTCAAAACCAGTCGAACCGTTTCCAACTCCAAGAGGTTGATGTGGCGACTCGAAAGAGGCCACACCTCCTATCGCTTGGGTCTGACATGTCCCTCCCCATCCCGTCAGAGACGCATCTGTGAACACTGGGATGTAAGAGGACACTTTGCCTATCGGGACTCCGTGCGTGGGAACGCGCAGGTTTCTCCAATAGTTCAGATCTGCACTGAGCGAGAGGGGAACCACCACCAACCGATGACGTTGACGCAATGGGTCTAGTCTTAGTTGGGCGAACCATCGCTGCATCCTGCGCATGTGCAGGAGTCCCAGCGGATCCACAGAGTGGGCTGACGACATGAGACCCAAAAGTGACATGATCGACAGCGCCGTCACCGTGTGATTCGGACGACACTTCCTCAGGGCTAGCAACAAGGCTACCCTTCGGGGGTCCGAAATTCGAGCCCTCATCATTACAGTGTCTAGCTGTATCCCCAGGTAGACAATCTGATGACTGGGCCAGGGCGCGCTCTTTTTCCAATTCACAGCGAACCCCAGACGTGTGAGATGCATCACTGTCTGTGTTGTGTGAGTGATCGCCAGCTCTGCTGACGGGGCGAGAACCAGTAGGTCGTCTAGGTAGGCTAGTAGCCGTATTCCCTGACGACGCAACGGTTCCAATGCCGCCTCCACACACTTGGAAAACGTGCGAGGTGCCAGGGCGTACCCAAATGGCATCCTCGTGTATTCGTACGCCACCCCTTGAAAGGCGAATCGCAGAAACTTTCTGTGACGCGGCTGTACCGGCACATGAAAGTACGCGTCCTTTAGGTCTATGCTCGTACAAAAGTCTCCTTTCTGGACACATTCCAGCAGACGTTTTGTCGTTAGCATTCGAAAGGGCCGTTTGGTTACGCTCTCGTTGAGAATCCGTAAATCCAATATTGGCCTCATTCCCCCCGTCTTTTTGGGCACCAGGAAGTAGGGCGAATATAGCCCTTTGTTCCTTTGCTCCTGGGGAACCACTGTGACCGCCTCCTTCGCCAAAAGTTCCGTAATCTCTGAAACCAGAGCGGCCACTTTTTTGGGCGTTTTCATCACCGTCTCCACCACTCCCCTGAATGGGGGTGGGGTCCGATGGAATTGGAGAGCATAACCCTTCTGCAACGTCTGTTCTAGCCAGCGTGAGAGGGTGCAGCTTCGCTGCCACTGCCAGCAATGCAGAGAAAGCGGCCGAGCGCGAAGCTGTGGTACATTCAGTAGGAAGGACCTGTATTCCTCTATGGCCCTTGCCGCCGCTGTTCCCCAGCACTGAGGTGGTGGAACAGCCCAAGGGGGGCCTCCCATGAAAGGGAGAGGAAACATTAGTGCGTTCTGAACAAGAAGGAGGGGCAGAGACGTCAGTTAAACCCGTAACTGTCGTATTCCTGCCCTCCGTGAACGCAGCGCGGGTCTGAATTGCACTGACCGAGGCCACAGCCTGCGACAGGGCACCATCCCCAGCAAGCGATTGCGTCATCGTAGATGACTGTAATTCGCTATTAGAGCCCCTCACTACAATACTCCTAGGAGTCTGTAATATGAGGTCTCTATGAGGTAACACAAGGCGGCACCTTGATACCTTCTTAACCTTCACCTTCTGTGTGTGTCCAACTCTGCACCTCTGGTGGGTTGAGTCACACTCAGTGTGGTGAGTATTAGCGCGTTCTGTGAGAAGTGGGGGCGCCGATACATTGGTTATACCCGTAACCTTAGTAATCTGGCCCCCCACCTTAGTAATCCGCAGCATGGGTCTGAATCGCACTAACAGAGACCTTAGTCTGCGATAGTGCGCCATCCCCAAATAGCGGCTGCGTCATCATGTCTCCTGACTGAGACTGCAGCCTGCTATGAGAGGCACTTCTTATACTTGAAGTGTTATGTGTACCTACTTTGAATGCCTGTTCAGCAACGCACCCCTGGTGGGCTGAACGGCGCTTAGAGTGGTAGGGGAGAGAGGGTGAGATTTGAACGCTCTCGGACGTATTATGGAAAAGGGGCTCTTTTTTGACAAAGTCAGGTGGAGCCAACTCTTTATTAAACACATCAACCAAAGCATTAACATCATCACCCATCCCTTCAACCGAAGGGTGGGGGGGAACAGTGGTCACGTTCAAGAATGACGTGTCCTCCATTCGCTCCCCCGCGTCCCGTCATGTGCGCCTCCTCTTGTGGCCTCCTTTAGGGGCCCAGGTCGGCGCTCTCACCGCCTCCATCGCCGGCTGCAATGGGGCCACCGTGGCTGCTGGGGGGGCTGGGCCCGCTCTCCTGCCTCCTGCGGCCGCCGACTGACGCCGGATACGCCGCCTCGCTGTAGAACCCTGTCTACTCTGGGGGGCGGAAGTGGATGGTCTATGTGATGGTGCAGGGCCTAACCTCCCTGCCAGTGGCAGGTGTCTGGCCAGCTGCTTCTTCTCCTCGCCCAGCTTTGAAAACCTCTCAGTCGCCTCTTTGACGGCGACTCCGAAGAGCCCGTCGTCAGAGAGGGGGCCGTTCAAAAGGGACGTCCTGTCTGCTTCTTTCATGGTTGTCAGGGACAACCAGAGGTGTCGCTCCGCGACCACCGAGGTGGCCATGGACCTCCCCGAGCAGACGGCCGATGCCTGTGTTAGGTGCAGGATGGCGCCAGAAATCCTAGACGCCTCCTCCACCTCCTCTGGCTCCAGCTCTGTCTTACCCGTGGTTAAATGGGACAGAGCGGCTGCCAAGAGGGCAATGTTATTAGCTGCTGCTACAGCTTGGGCTCCCAAATTGAAGGACTTCTCTAACAGCTGTGCTGTGAGACGGTCCTTCTGAGATGGCAATGTGGCCTTCTTGGAAGAGGGCCAGGGACTCGAACCCGGTACGAGATACGCCGCCATGGCGCTCTCTAACCTGGGGATTCCCTTAGCTTGGCCCTGGAACCTTCCCTCCACTATAGTGAATGGGAGGTACGATTTAGCCGGCGAACGCGCCGCTAAAGGTGCCTCCCATGAGCCCTCGACGTATTTCGCCAATGAAGGCATGGCTGGAGCTAGTGGCTCTGCCGCTCTTCTTGGCCTGGAATAAGGGCCGCCCTCCATTAAATCAACCTCCGGTGCGGAGGGAATAGGGGGCAGCGGTATTTCCAGCCGTCTAGCAGCTCTCTCAATGAGACCAGGAAAGTCTGTTCTCAGAGACGCTGCGGCGAAGGACAGGGCTTCTGATTTCTCAGAGCCCGTGTCGTCATCGCCATAGGAACTACAAGCCCTCTCGCTAACCAAAGGAAAGGGGGGCTTGAATGTATGAGGGACGGGGTCTGACTGTTCCATAGGAATGTCTGCCTCCTCCTCATAGTCCCCATCATCATGGTTGTCAGGGACAACCAGAGGTGTCGCTCCGCGACCACCGAGGTGGCCATGGACCTCCCCGAGCAGACGGCCGATGCCTGTGTTAGGTGCAGGATGGCGCCAGAAATCCTAGACGCCTCCTCCACCTCCTCTGGCTCCAGCTCTGTCTTACCCGTGGTTAAACGGGACAGAGCGGCTGCCAAGAGGGCAATGTTATTAGCTGCTGCTACAGCTTGGGCTCCCAAATGAAGCAGAGGCTAGTATCGACAGCACGTCCTCTAGGGGGATATCCTCCCTAAAAAACGCCCAGCGCTGCTTCCTCTCCTTTGTAGAAAGGAAGGCGCAGGAGGCGCAGTTAGGGGGACTGCAGACGCCCTCTTTGGCATGCTGGGACCCTAAACACATGAAACATAAGTCGTGGGAGTCGCCGGCCGCCATGGAGGAGCATCTGCATTGAGCTCTGAAAAGAGCTTTTGGGGGTGGAATTCGACGGCGTTTTCGTCCTGAGTCTTCTCTTCGTCTCTTCTTGGCTTCTTCAGTCTACTCCAGTCGCTGAAGATAAAGGGAGGCTGATTGAGGGGAGGCATCCCCTCTTATAGGGACACCTGTACTCCTATTGGCTGCAGGTGTGTGCATAATTTTGTCTCACGCTGATGCTGCCTTAGGGCAGTGGGTAAACCAATAGGAGCAGAGCTCCCCTATGGGGCGGAGCTCCACGATATAGAACTACTCAGACTGTGTTTATAGTACAGTATAGTATTTAAGAGAGAGACTGTGTAGTGTGATACTATCTCTGCTTTGGAGGCTTTAGACCTGTTTCTCTCCTTCCTCCAGACCTCTGTCTCTTCAGGACTACTCTAGCCCAAGGCCGCAGAGGCCTATCTCAGCCGCCAGAAGCCGGACTCTTCCCAGGGCCAGCTCAGCCACCAGAGGGTCAGAGGAGACCCAGGGGGCCAGAGGAGAACGGGGGGACGGGGTCAACATGGAACATCTTGGGTGAACCACAACACACCGCAGATGCAACCACAACACACCGCAGATGCATTGAAAATAAACTCTTTATTGTTTAGAGATCAATGTCTGATATAGTATGGGGACAGGGCAGTTTTATTAGATCATTATAAACCCATGCATTATGGTCATCTTGGTCTAAAGGACATCCAGTCCTTTGTGTACTCACAGAATTACATAGAATTTATCCCTGACCAAGGTGGCTGCCATTGTAAACACATTCTAGAGTTATGAAGGTTTATGACATAGGCCACTCTATGTTTCTGGATATTGTATCTCTATGTGTAAACTGATGGCTGCTTCTTCTTCACAGGTTGCCTAACATTGGCAACACTTGCTTCCTTAACGCCACCCTGCAGTGCCTTCTGGTCCTGCCTTACTTCTCAAAGGAAATCCTACGCCAGGAACAACTCTGGAGCTCCTCCCCCTTCTCCAACCTGCTCAGGTAAGGGAAGGCTCAAAAGCAGACACACACCCACCCACCCACTATTTGTGGTCATAAATTAAAGAAGGGACACACTCTTTTCCCGCCACTTCGATAGAAAGTGATTTTCGTAGCAGGTTAGGAGAGCATTTTCGCTAACCCTAACCCTTTTCCTAACCTTAATCTCAGTCTCCTAATCGGCTACGTTAATTCTCCTAACCTGCTGCGTAAGTTACTGTAAGCTGCTAGGAAAAAGTCACTTCGGTATCGAAGTGGCATGAAAAGAGTGTTTCCCATTACGAAAGAAAGCCATCTATATTAGAATAACGTGAGCCACAAAACTGCGGCAGGATCTCCTCCTTCAATGATGCGCTGACTTTCTTTATTTGTTTATCTCAAAAGAAGCATATTGTCCTGTTACATGGCACTGGCCACTTTATATTATGCTGTGTATTGTATTTTTGTTTTATTTTTCTGTTTCTTTTCGTTTTGGGAATCTTCATAACCCAGAGCAACAACAATGACACAATGATTATGATGTAGGCATTTGTAGGCCAATTTGGAAATGGTAGAATGACTACATTACCCATAATGCTCATTGACTGAACATTCTACATTACCATGTGAAATTTGGTAGTTTTTTTAAATGCTCTGGAGTTGAGAGCAGTATCAAACCAAATATCTTAGGAGAATAAACAACACATTTTTGTAGTTTTGCTTCATTGTCCGTCCTCAAAGGTGAAATTGCATTGAATCAAATTAATCATTTCCAATGATGGGGTGCCGCTAGTTTAAGAATATTTGGATATACTCATCTGCCTCTTCAGCCGTAGGCCAGTAGGTTGACGCCATCCAGTCAGCTGCTAATTTACTCTCTGTCTCCCCTACAGGGCTCTGTCTGATGTGCACCGTTCGGGTCTACCTGACAGTGGCGCAAACCAGGCCTCAAAAGCAGTCCTCATGTGGAAGGTCAAGTACTCCTTGTCAGGACAAGATTTGAAGTATCTGGGGGACTCGCAACAGGTAACTGAGGCGCTACTCTCTTCTGTACGAGCGCTCTTTTAGCAAGGGTTCATTTTCTCTTCATAATTTGATTATCTCTTGGTCTGTTTCTTTCTCTTCTTCCTCATAGGACGCACACGAGTTACTTGTGAATATGCTGTGCCAGCTGAAGGAGGAGGGCATGACAGTGAAGATGGTCGGGGTGAGCTATACCTGCCCTGTTTCCCAGCTGGAGTTCCAGCTTGTGTCGGTGCGCACATGTACCAGGTAAGGGCTCCCATTGGTTCTAATGTATCTACTGGGAACAAATAATATTACAAAACACATGGCATAACAGAAACATTGTAGAGACCTGATGCATTTTGCTTCTCTTTGTCCTACTTCTGAAGCTGTGGGCGCGAGTCGTCCACCAGAGAGGACTACAACCACCTCTCATTGGACTTCAGCCCTGAGCGCATCTTGCTGAGCAGCCTAGCACTCACTTTCAAGGTCAGCACTTAGGGCTTAGCACTTTGAGGGTAGAGACTAACACCCAGGGCAAGCTGCCCACTGCCTCAGAATAATGTATCTTGTTATTGTAGTGGTATCATTCGTTTTGTAATGCTTTTGTTTCTAACCCAGGGCGAAAAGGTTGAATTCACATGTGAGTGCTGCAAAGGCCTCCAGGCCTCAAAGGTGGAGCAGTTCCACACACTGCCTCTGTGAGTTTCCCCTTTATAACCTCTCATACGACTGGCAGTGTTTAATGAAATGAGTGGTCCTTGTGTCCTGAGCCTTTAGGAGTAGTTACCTTCCTGAGCAGGTTGTAGGACTTAGGGATGAGCACCACCAAACAAATGTCACTCATCTGTTATTTTGTTGGCTGGTTTCATTGTCTGTCTGTTAATCTCTCTCCCTCTATGTCTCTGGGCAGTGTGCTGGTTCTACATCTGAAGAGGTTTGGAGGACCTGGGGGGTTGGAGAAGCTGGAGGCTCCTCTTTTGTTTCCTCCAGAGCTGAGGCTCTCTGATCTCTGTGGGGACATGGTGCCACCCCTGCACAGTGCCAGCCCACAGGCCCTCACCAACCAGGCCCCCAGCATCCAGGTGTCCATCCCCCAGACCAAAACCAGCCAGGTCTCTAGCCCCCAGACCCTCACCAGCCAAGTCTCCAGCCCACCTGGACAGGCCAAAGACAGCGCCCTCTGCAGTTCAGGTAGGTCATGGCACCACAACACTATTCTTGCTCCAACACCACACAAACCACCCACTCCCAAAACGGTACAGCAGACAGAGAAGCTGGAAGCTGCAAATTAAAATGTTTCTCAGACATATTTAGTGATGTATCTGAGCTGTTTTAGACCAGAGCAATTCAGACAAGTGACCACGTTTTTCACAACTCTTTATATGTATATTTGACCCCTCAGATTCAAATGACCAGGAACCAGGGAAAGTGCTGCAGACAGCCTCAGTGGTGAGGAGAGAGAGAGAGAAACCAGTAAAAAATAAGTTATGACAGAACACTGAGATAGTTATGAGGAGTACAGATGTAGTAGACCTCCTGCAGTAGACTAGTAGACTGTAGACAGTGTGGTGGACTGTAGAGGAAATGACAATCCTATGATCACATGTGTTTTCTTACAGAAGCAGCAGCCAGTGAAGTCAGTGAATGGCTACTACCAGCTGACTGGCGTAATCTCTCATTTGGGAGGCCTCGCAAGCTCCGGTAAGTAAATACCTTAAAATACACACATGCAGATACACAGTACATAAGACTTAGGCTGAATCCCAAATCACTCCCTTCTCCTCAGCTCTCCATTTGCGCGTTCACGTGCGCCTCTGCCATATACACAAGTATCCCAAAGCTGAGGGAGTGAAAATGATCGAGGGTGTAGGGCAGGGATCATCAACTAGATTCAGCCGCGGACCAATTATTTTCTTCTTCCCCAGATGGGCAGGGGTCCGGAACGTAATTACAAATCATTTGTAGACTGCAAATTGGCCGCAAGAAGCCCAAGCAGATATAATATTTGACTCATTTCAAACCTTGCTTACATTTGTGTACAGTCACATACATCTCTTTATTGTGCGTGGGAATATTTTGCCACAGATTTCCAAAATGAAAATCACTTGGAGCTGATTTGCTGGTGTTTTTACAGTCTTTTAACAATTCAACATATTTTGCTCAGAAAACATGGGGGGGCCAAATAAAATCACCCGTGGGCCAAATTCGTTCCGCGGGTCGCCAGTTGGGGGACCCTGGTGTAGGGGATAATTAGACCCTCCAATAGCCACTTCGGCCAAGCGAAGTGCCATCCCGACATGCACCATGATATATTTAGAGTTTGCGCAATTCAAAAGAATGGAGAGGCATGCCTAATTATATGCCACGTGTATTTGTTTATCTCTGATTTCGAAACTTGACACATGTAACAGATAAAATACCTCCCATATTAAATGTTAACTTGTACAACATACTTCATTACCCACAAGAGCCTGACCCTTGACCTCTAGTCTGTCTTCCTTGTTCCACAGGGCACTACGTTAGTGACATCCTGAATGCCAGTGGAAACTGGTTCTGTTGTAACGATAGCCAGGTGTCAATGTCCAATGAAGCCACTGTGCTGAGGACTAGAGCCCGGAGTGCTTACCTGCTCTTCTATATTTTCAGGTACTGCTTACTCTCGCCATCTATATTCTTGTGTTTCTATATACAGTATCTCACAAAAGTGAGTACACCCCTCACATTTTTGTAAATATTTGAGTATGTCTTTTCATGTGACAACACTGAAGAAATGACACTTTGCTACAATGTAAAGTAGTGAGTGTACAGCTTGTATAACAGTGTAAATTTGCTGTCCCCTCAAAATAACTCAACACACAGCCATTAATGTCTAAACCGCTGGCAACAAAAGTGAGTACACCCCTAAGTGAAAATGTCACAATTGGGCCCAAAGTGTCAATATTTTGTGTGGCCACCATCATTTTCCAGCACTGCCTTAACCCTCTTGGGCATGGAGTTCACCAGAGCTTCACAGGTTGCCACTGGAGTCCTCTTCCACTCCTCCATGACGACGTCACAATGCTGGTCTAGGAGACATGCTTGGCCAGTCCATCACCTTTACCCTCAGCTTCTTTAGCAAGGCAGTGGTTGTATTGGAGGTGTGTTTGGGGTCGTTATCATGTTGGAATACTGCCCTGCGGCCCAGTCTCCGAAGGGAGGGGATCATGCTCTGCTTCAGTATGTCACAATACATGATGGCATTCATGGTTCCCTCAATGAACTGTAGCTCCCCAGTGCCGGCAGCACTCATGCCATGCCCCAGACCATGACACTCCCACCACCATGCTTGACTGTAGGCAAGACACACTTGTCTTTGTCCTCCTCACCTGGTTGCCCCAACACACGCTTGACACCATCTGAACCAAATAAGTTTATCTTGGTCTCATCAGACCACAGGACATGGTTCCTTCCTAATCCATGTCCTTAGTCTGCTTGTCTTCAGCTAACTGTTTGCAGGCTTTTTTGTGCATCATCTTTAGAAGATGCTTCCTTCTGGGACGACAGCCATGCAGACCAATTTGATGCAGTGTGCGGCGTATGGTCTGAGCACTGACAGGCTGACCCCCCACCCCTTCAACCTCTGCAGCAACGCTGGCAGCACTCATACGTCTATTTCCCAAAGACAACCTCTGGATATGACGCTGAGCAGGTGCACTCAACTTCTTTGGTCGACCATGGCGAGGCCTGTTCTGAGTGGAACCTGTCCTGTTAAACCATTGAATGGTCTTGGCCACCGTGCTGCAGCTCGGTTTCAGGGTCTTGGCAATCTTCTTATAGCCCAGGCCATCTTTATGTAGAGCAACAATTATTTTTTTCAGATCCTCAGAGAGTTCTTTGCCATGAGGTGCCATGTTGAACTTCCAGTGACCAGTATGAGGGAGTGTGAGAGCGATGACACCAAATTTAACACACCTGCTCCCCATTCACACCTGAGACCTTGTAACACTAACGAGTCACTTGACACCGGGGAGGGAAAATGGCTAATTGGGCCCAATTTGGACATTTTCACCTAGGGGTGTACTCACTTTGTTGCCAGCGGTTTAGACATTAATGGCTGTGTGTTGAGTTATTTTGAGGGGACAGCAAATGTACACTGTTATACTCACTACTTTACATTGTAGCAAAGTATAATTTCTTCAGTGTACTCACTTTTGTGAGATACTGTATGTGTACTGTATGTACAGTAAGTGGTTCCTTTCACCCTTCAGGACAGGAGAGCAGCAGGCCCCAGCACACAGGGCCTAATAGGGCCACCAGCACCAGCCTCAACAGGGGCAGAACCTGGCCCAGCCTCAACACCCCAAGCCCAGACTCAACACCCATAGCCCATCCGCAACACCCTCAGCCCAGCCTCAACACCCTCAGCCTAGCCTCAACACCCTCAGCCCAGCTTCAACACCCTCAGCCTAGCCTCAACACCTTCAGCCCATCTTCAACACCCTCAGCCCAGCCTCAACAGGGGTAGTACCAGGCCCAGCTTCAACAACCCCAGCCCAGTCTCAACAGGGGTAGAACCAGGCCCAGCCTCAACACCCTCAGATCTGCCTTGACAGGGGCAGCACTGGGCTCAGCCTCAACAGGGGCAGCACTGGCTCAGCCTCACACCCCCAGCCCAGCCTCAACACCCCCATGTTTGCCCCTCTTCATGTCTTTCCCTGACGATATTCCCACTGCTGTGTCAAAAAATAAAATAATAACTTAACGAATCTGATTTCTGATCTCCCCCCACCATAAATGATGACTCTCTATCTAGGCTATGTCTCCTGAGTGGCGCAGTGGTCTAAGGCACTGCATCGCAGTGCTAGCTGTGCCACTAGATATCCTTGTTCGAATCCAGGGTCTGTCGCAGCCGGCCGCGACTAGGGAGACTCATGGGCAGCGCACAATCGGCCTAGCGTTGTCCAGGGTAGGGGAGGGAATGGCCGGCAGGGATGTAGCTCAGTTGATAGAGCATGGTGTTTGCAACGCCAGGGTTGTGGGTTCAATTCCCATGGGGGACCAGTATGAAAAAAATAATTATATATATATATGTATTCACTAACTGTAAGTCGCTCTGGATAAGAGCGTCTGCTAAATGACTAAATGTAAATGTAATGGTCTGTCAATCATGCGGCTCAAGGGAGACTTGCTCTTCAACACTAGCATGAGCATCCTTTTCAGTAGCGTACATCATAAATATCTGCCCTTGTTTCGACTACTTGTATAAAGCGCATTGAAAAAACTAATAAAGTATGCACACTAAATGTAGTACACATGTAAATGTGGTGGATAGAGTGTCTGATTATTTAGAGGGTGGACACTGTGGTATAACATCCCTTCTATTTGGTTTGGTTTGAAATCCTCCTGTTGTGAAATACACTGTGGTGTACAACCTCTTATTAATCATGGTGACACCGGATGCACTGCAATATTCGACATTGATCCAGGTCCCCAGGATGTCGGGGGAGGATTTTTTTTTTTTTTTGGGGGGGTAGATCTGCTTAATATTGTAGATTGTAACTTCCATCAATGTAATTGTCTGCATCACTTCCAATCCCCCATGTTTTATATATATATATATATATTTATACACTCTCCCGAGTGGCGCAGTGGTCTAAGGCACTGCATAGCAGTGCTAGCTGTGCCACTAGAGATCCTGGTTCGAATCCAGGCTCTGTCGTAGCCGGCCGCGACCGGGAGACCCATGGGGCGGCGCACAATTGGCCCAGCGTCGTCCAGGGTAGGGGGGGGAATGGCCGGCAGGGGATGTTGGTAGAACATGGCGTTTGCAACGCCAGGGTTGTGGGTTCGATAAAATAATGTATGTGATAACTGTAAGTCGCTCTGAATAAGAGCGTCTGCTAAATTACTAAAATGTAAAATATATATATATATATACAGTGAGGGAAATAAGTCTTTGATCCCCTGCTGATTTTGTACGTTTGCCCACTGACAAAGAAATGATCAGTCTATAATTATAATGGTAGGTTTATTTGAACAGTGAGAGACAGAATAACAACAAAGAAATCCTGAAAAACGCATGTCAAAAATGTTATAAATTGATTTGCATTTTAATGAGGGAAATAAGTATTTGACCCCCTCTCAATCAGAAAGATTTCTGGCTCCCAGGTGTCTTTTATACAGGTAACGAGCTGAGGTTAGGAGAACACTCTTAAAGGGAGTGCTCCTAATCTCAGTTTGTTGCCTGTATAAAAGACACCTGTCAACAGAAGCAATCAATCAATCAGATTCCAAATTCTCCACCATGGCTGAGACCAAAGAGCTCTCCAAGGATGTCAGGTACAAGATTGTAGACCTACACAAGGCTGGAATGGGCTACAAGACCATCGCCAAGCAGCTTGGTGAGAAGGTGACAACAGTTGGTGCGATTATTCGCAAATGGAAGAAACACAAAAGAACTGTCAATCTCCCTCGGCCTGGGGCTCCATGCAAGATCTCATCTCGTGGAGTTGCAATGATCATGAGAACGGTGAGGAATCAGAACTACACGGGAGGATCTTGTCAATGATCTCAAGGCAGCTGGGACCATAGTCACCAAGAAAACAATTGATAACACACTATGCCGTGAAGGACAGAAATCCTGCAGCGCCCGCAAGGTCCCCCTGCTCAAGAAAGAACATATACATGCCTGTCTGAAGTTTGCCAATGAACATCTGAATGATTCAGAGGAGAACTGGGTGAAAGTGTTGTGGTCAGATGAGACAAAAATTGAGCTCTTTGGCATCAACTCAACTCGCCGTGTTTGGAGGAGGAGGAATGCTGCCTATGGCCCCAAGAACACCATCCCCACCGTCAAACATGGAGGTGGAAATATTATGCTTTGGGGGTGTTTTTCTGCTAAGGGGACAGGACAACTTCACCGCATCAAAGGGACGATGGACGGGGCCATGTACTGTCAAATCTTGGGTGAGAACCTCCTTCCCTCAGCCAGGGCATTGAAATGGATCGTGGATGGGTATTCCAGCATGACAATGACCCAAAACACACGGCCAAGGCAACAAAGGAGTGGCTCAAGAAGTAGCACATTAAGGTCCTGTAGTGGCCTAGCCAGTCTCCAGACCTTAATCCCATAGAAAATCTGTGGAGGGAGCTGAAGGTTCGAGTTGCCAAACGTCAGGCTCGAAACCTTAACGACTTGGAGAAGATCTGCAAAGAGGAGTGGGACAAAATCCCTCCTGAGATGTGTGCAAACCTGGTGGCCAACTACAAGAAACGACTGACCTCTGTGATTGCCAACAAGGGTTTTGCCACCAAGTACTAAGTCATGTTTTGCAGAGGGGTCAAATACTTATTTCCCTCAATAAAATGCAAATCTATTCATAACATTTTTGACATGCGTTTTTCTGGATTTTTGTTGTTGTTATTCTGTCTCTCACTGTTCAAATAAACCTACCATTAAAATTATAGACTAATCATTTCTTTGTCAGTGGGCAAACGTACAAAATCAGCAGGGGATCAAATACTTTTTTCCCTCACTGTATATATATATATACACATATATACACACACACATACTTATTCCCCTTTATTACTTTCCAACCCCGCCACCCTTTCCCTACTTGGAGTAAACTAGTGAACAACAATGCTTAGGCCTCTACTTCATTCTTATACTTACTGTCTACATTTTATGGACACAGTCAATTTTACAATAATTATTTACATTTTAGTCATTTAGCAGACGCTCTTATCCAGAGCGACTTACATGAGCAATTAGGGTTAAGTGCCTTGCTCAAGGGCACATTGACAGATTTTTCACCTAGTCCGCTCGGGGATTAGAACCAGCAACTTTTCGGTTACTGGCACAAGGCTCTTAACCACTAAGCTACCTGTTTGTTTTTTCTCCTGAACTTCTTCTACTCTCAACCTCCAATCATTTTCATGATGTCCATCCGGTTTGCTTCTATATGCCATATCTTTCTAACTGTGCTCTTTCACAAAACCTCCCAACCTACAACCTATATACTTATTATGGACACAGTATGCTTACATTATTAGTTATCTTGTTATTATTTGTTGTTAGTTGTTATTAGTCCCATCCTTCAATTCCATTCAACACCTCCCATCTATCTTTTAACACCATCCACATAGGACTTCTATTTGCCATATATATTTCAACTGTACTTTGATGTCTTTCAAAAGTTCTGAACCTTTCTATTCTCATTGTTTCTACAGATTGTGAATTGAAAATAAACATTTTTGCTAAAAGTATTATTATGTTATTGATCGATTGACTATGACTTTTAAGATCACCCAGTAATGCTATCTGAAAGGTTAGCTCCATGTAAATATTGCAATCCTTTAGCCATTCCTGGACCAGTGTCCAAAAACAAGCTACAAATGGACAGTACCAAACCAAATGATCTAATGATTCTGTCTCTTCGCAGCAAAATCTGCAGAGCTGGGAAGATTGTATCCCCCATATAAATAACATTCTATTGGTAGCAAGAATTTTATATAATAATTTAAATTGAAGGATTCTAAGTTTTGAATCCGGTGTCGTTTTGCATATCAGTTCATAAACACTATGCCATGGGATCGGTACGTCAAAATGCTCTTCCCAACTATTTTAAAATCTATATTGGACGGCTGTCAATCCTTTGGTCCTTAAATGAAACTGATACACTTTTTTATTTATCACAGTTTTCCTTAACCAATTATGTTCATTAATGCAAGGCCTTCCACTTTCCTCTTCCATTTTTGCGGTAAGGCTGCAATTATTTGTTTGTAATTTTGGGTAGAGCAGACATTTCCATATGTTTTTGTTAGCTGCATGTGCGGCATAACTCCACCAGTCCTATAGATGATATCATTTACGAAGAATATACCTTTTTTTTGGTCAATTAGACTATTTGAGATTAACCACAATATTTGTTGCATTATTTGTTCTGTCGTTTCTGGGGGATTAAATTGAAATTGCAACCAACTTTCTATGGCTTGTTTTAGAAATAGTGATATTTGGGAGATTATTTCCTTTTCAAATAACTGAAAGTGAGTGGTTGTAATCTGAAAAAAAGGGAAAAATGTCATTCTTGAACATTGGGTGGGCATATTGAAAATGCCATGCAATTTCAATAAAGACAAACAAATGTAAGATAATCCAATTTAAGATAATTCTGTTAACCATTGTAACTCTTTCAGCTCAGGAAGCTTTATCGTCTGGGATTCATGCCGGTCCTAATAGGAAACACAGCAAAGGGAAGCAGCTGGGCAGCTGACGTTATGGAGCCTTCTAACCCTCAATCAGGTCTGGAGGAGGAATGCCACATAAAGATTCAGAGTTGCTACGAGTATCTTTTGATGTTACTCTCCAGTTGTATTCCATTTGAATGAATACAGACATGAAAACGCTGAGTTACGGATGTAACCATGGTCCTCTGAGTAGAGTTACGGGTCGTCAAACGACCAATGGGAACTCCTTCCATTTCACGTGATATGATTGAGATGCTTAATATCAAAGATGTTTACAGTGACGCCCTTACTGTACCCATTTGACCTGTCACTATAAAATGTGATTGGTTCAGTTAAAGGCTAGTAGGGTAGGGGTTGGGTTAGCCCAGTCCCAGATCAGTTTGTGCTGTCTGTCTTCTCCTATGTCATTGTCATGCCATGCTATGTCATTGTCATGCCATGACATAGGAGTTGCAAGACAGCACAAACAGATCTGGGACTCGAGCTAGGGTTGGGTTAAGTTTAGGTACAAATAATTGTTTAGTGGTTGGAGCGAGGTTAGAAAACACAATTCAATCCAGCAACCTTGCGTGTGGCAACCCATGTGATATGCCTTAAATCCAACACCAATTTACCACCTAGCAAGTGTATTTAACTCGCACTGGGTGCTGTAAGCTCTGCCCACTGACCATTGAGCTTTAATTGAACCAACCACATTCATTCTGCCCTTGAGGCAGAGCTGCCCTCAGGGCAATATTGAATAAGGAAAACTGTCCCTAACCAATCTGGGTTGTTGTTTGAGGTTTTGGCTAAATCTCTATTTCCTGTTTACATTCTTTTGACCAACCCTTTGTCCATCTTCTGGTGAATAAGAGAAAAAGCATTTAGCATTTCAATAAACCGATGACCAACCCACAAAGAACATGGAAGCTATCAAAAAACAAGGAAGATGAAGGCACTCTTGTCTTCAAATTAAAATGCCTTTATTGTGGTGGCATGTTCAATTAAACAATATGTTAAAGATGTGGGGGGAAAATAAAACAATGGAGCATATCTACAATACTTTATGTATACTGCATAACTTTGCTCTTCAATAAAACATATTTGATATTTCAACTCTATATTTAAAAAAAAATCTAGATTGGAATACCAGATGGTGGTGTCATACGTGACTGATGACATCACAATGGTCTTGAAGCCAATTTGAACAATGGGTTAATGTGGATATGAATCAGTCTTCATTGGTTATTGACATGGCTTGTTTCTGCTGGTGCAAAAAGGTATGAAATCAGGTCATTTAATCGATTAACAACTACTTAAAGTCTGGTGTAGTATTTTTCTCTTAGACCTAGTGGGAAGAATAAAAGTAAAAGTACATTCTGATTGACGAATACATAAAGAGTGTACATGAAATGTACATGAAGTTTGGCTTTTGCAAATGTCACTCAACATAACCTGTATATACTGAGATATGTGAGGTTTAGGATAGATAGCTAAGTTCCTCTAATTTAGGCCTACCTCTTCCTATTCTTATGACCCCCCCCCACTGTCACATTTTCTTGTCAACAGAAAAAACGGCAGAAAGCCAATTCAATTGATGTGGAGCAGAAGACAATAAATAAGAAGGAGAGTAGCACTTCATCCGCCTCTCCAATTCCACCTGACCGTTCTGAACGGAATGTCTCCTCCACCTCTGTCCCCTCACCCTCTGACCAACTCTCCTCCCTCCATCCACCTCCCTCTCCTGTTAAATGTTCCTCTCAGCCTTGCTCTCCTGCTAAACACCCCTCTCTCCCCCGGTCACCTGCCAAACACCCTTCCCCAGTGAAATCCACTCCAATGGTGTCCCTCCCTAGTTCTCTCTCTCCTACCAACCTTCTGGACCGTCATGGACACACCAGCCAAGATGGCGCAACTGTCAGGTAATTCCAACATTAGTAAAATAAGTACAGTGCCATCCTAGAGTCTCCTTGGAGAGGTGGGTTTAGGGCCAGTGTTTATCAAGAGTATGAGTGCTAATCTAGGATCAGGTCCTCTCTGTCCATAATAAACTGATTTATTATGATCTAAAAGGCAAAACTGATCCTAGATCAGATTCCTACTCTGAGACGCTTGATAAACACAGTCCCAGAAAGTTATTTTTCTCAAACTGTAGTTTTAGGCTCTTCTACCCCCATCTAGTGGATAATGAGAGTACTAACCTATTACCCTGGGCTATTTGAGACACTGCATTTATATGGACAGCAATACATTCATAACTACTCAGACTGTGTTTATAGTACATTATAGTATTTAAGAGAGAGACTGTGTAGAGTGATACTATCTCTGCTTTGGAGGCTTTAGACCTGTTTCTCTCCTTCCTCCAGACCTCTGTCTCTTCAGGACTACTTTAGCCCAAGGCCGCAGAGGCCTATCTCAGCCGCCGGAAGCCTGACTCTTCCCAGGGCCAGCTCAGCCACCAGAGGGTCAGAGGAGACCCAGGGGGCCAGAGGAGAATGGGGGGCCGGGGTCAACATGGAACATCTTGGGTGAACCACAACACACCGCAGATGCAACCACAACACACTGCAGATGCATTGAAAATAAACTCTTTATTGTTTAGAGATGTCTGATATAAAATGGGGACAGGGCTTACTATCAAGCATGCCAGTTTTATTAGATCATTATAAACCCATGCATTATGGTCATCTTCTTCTTCACAGGTTGCCTAACATTGGCAACACTTGCTTCCTTAACGCCACCCTGCAGTGCCTTCTGGTCCTGCCTTACTTCTCAAAGGAAATCCTACGCCAGGAACAACTCTGGAGCTCCTCCCCCTTCTCCAACCTGCTCAGGTAAGGGAAGGCTCAAGAGCAGACACACACCCACCCACCCACTATTTGTGGTCATAAATTAAAGAAGGGACACACTCTTTTCCCGCCACTTCGATAGAAAGTGATTTTCGTAGCAGGTTAGGAGAGCATTTTCGCTAACCCTAACCCTTTTCCTAACCTTAATCTCAGTCTCCTAATCGGCTACGTTAATTCTCCTAAGTTTCTGTAAGCTGCTAGGAAAAAGTCACTTCGGTATCGAAGTGGCATGAAAAGAGTGTTTCCCATTACGAAAGAAAGCCATCTATATTAGAATAACGTGAGCCACAAAACTGCAGCAGGATCTCCTCCTTCAATGATGCGCTGACTTTCTTTAGTCAGTTGAGAGCAGTATCCAAACCAAATATCTTAGGAGAATAAACAACACATTTTTGTAGTTTTGCTTCATTGTCAGTTTTCAAAGGTGAAATTGCATTGTATCGAATTAATCATTTCCAATGATGGGGTGCCGCTAGTTTAAGAATATTTGGATATACTCATCTGCCTCTTCAGCCGTAGGCCAGTAGGTTGACGCCATCCAGTCAGCTGCTAATTTACTCTCTGTCTCCCCTACAGGGCTCTGTCTGATGTGCACCGTTCGGGTCTACCTGACAGTGGCGCAAACCAGGCCTCAAAAGCAGTCCTCATGTGGAAGGTCAAGTGCTCCTTGTCAGGACAAGATTTGAAGTATCTGGGGGACTCGCAACAGGTAACTGAGGCGCTACTCTCTTCTGTACGAGCGCTCTTTTAGCAAGGGTTCATTTTCTCTTCATAATTTGATTTTCTCTTCTTCCTCATAGGACGCACACGAGTTACTTGTGAATATGCTGTGCCAGCTGAAGGAGGAGGGCATGACACTGAAGATGCTCGGGGTGAGCTATACCTGCCCTGTTTCCCAGCTGGAGTTCCAGCTTGTGTCGGTGCGCACATGTACCAGGTAAGAGCTCCCATTGGTTCTAATGTATCTACTGGGAACATGATCTTTCTACAAATAATATTACAAAACACATGGCATAACAGAAACATTGTAGAGACCTGATGCATTTTGCTTCTCTTTGTCCTGCTTCTGAAGCTGTGGGCGCGAGTCGTCCACCAGAGAGGACTACAACAACCTCTCATTGTACTTCAGCCCTGAGCGCACCTTGCTGAGCAGCCTAGCACTCACTTTCAAGGTCAGCACTTAGGGCTCAGCACTTTGAGGGTAGAGACTAACACCCAGGGCAAGCTGCCCACTGCCTCAGAATAATGTATCTTGTTATTGTAGTGGTATCATTCATTTTGTAATGTTTTGTTTCTAACCCAGGGCAAAAAGGTTGAATTCAGATGTGAGGGCTGCAAAGGCCTCCAGGCCTCAAAGGTGGAGCAGTTCCACACACTGCCTCTGTGAGTTGCCCCTTTATAACCTCTCATACGACTGGCAGTGTTTAATGAAATGAGTGGTCCTTGTGTGAGTGGTCCTGAGCCTTTAGGAGTAGTTACCTTCCTGAGCAGGTTGTAGGACTTAGGGATGAGCACCACCAAACAAATTTC
Organism: Coregonus clupeaformis; assembly: GCF_020615455.1. Lineage (NCBI taxonomy): Eukaryota > Metazoa > Chordata > Actinopteri > Salmoniformes > Salmonidae > Coregonus > Coregonus clupeaformis. The sequence continues at coordinate 28,609 of NW_025537357.1, forward strand.
ACTCTTCTGTTATTTTGTTGGCTGGTTTCATTGTCTGTCTGTTAATCTCTCTCCATCTATGTCTCTGGGCAGTGTGCTGGTTCTGCATCTGAAGAGGTTTGGAGGACCTGGGGGGTTGGAGAAGCTGGAGGCTCCTCTTTTGTTTCCTCCAGAGCTGAGGCTCTCTGATCTCTGTGGGGACATGGTTCCAACCCTGCACATTGCCAGCCCACAGGCCCTCACCAACCAGGCCCCCAGCATCCAGGTGTCCATCCCCCAGACCAAAACCAGCCAGGTCTCCAGCCCCCAGACCCTCACCAGCCAAGTCTCCAGCCCACCTGGACAGGCCAAAGACAGCGCCCTCTGCTGTTCAGGTAGGTCATGGCACTATTCTTGCTCCAACACCACACAAACCACCCACTCCCAAAACGGTCCTGCAGACAGAGAAGCTAGAAGCTGCAAATTAAAATGTTTCTCAGACATATTTAGTGATGTATGGGAGCTGTTTTAGACCAGAGCAATTCAGACAAGTGACCACGTTTTTCACAGCTCTTTATACAGTGGGGAAAAAAAGTATTTAGTCAGCCACCAATTGTGAAAGTTCTCCCACTTAAAAAGATGAGAGAGGCCTGTAATTTTCATCATAGGTACACGTCAACTATGACAGACAAAATGAGAAAAGAAAATCCAGAAAATCACATTGTAGGATTTTTAATGAATTTATTTGCAAATTATGGTGGAAAATAAGTATTTGGTCAATAACAAAAGTTTCTCAATACTTTGTTATATACCCTTTGTTGGCAATGACACAGCTCAAACGTTTTCTGTAAGTCTTCACAAGGTTTTCACACACTGTTGCTGGTATTTTGGCCTATTCCTCCATGCAGATCTCCTCTAGAGCAGTGATGTTTTGGGGCTGTCGCTGGGCAACACGGACTTTCAACTCCCTCCAAAGATTTTCTATTGGGTTGAGATCTGGAGACTGGCTAGGCCACTCCAGGACCTTGAAATGCTTCTTACGAAGCCACTCCTTCGTTGCCCGGGAGGTGTGTTTGGGATCATTGTCATGCTGAAAGACCCAGCCACGTTTCATCTTCAATGCCCTTGCGGATGGAAGGAGGTTTTCACTCAAAATCTCACGATACATGGCCCCATTCATTCTTTCCTTTACACGGATCAGTTGTCCTGGTCCCTTTGCAGAAAAAACACCCCCAAAGCATGTTGTTTCCACCCCCATGCTTCACAGTAGGTATGGTGTTCTTTGGATGCAACTCAGCATTCTTTGTCCTCCAAACACGACGAGTTGAGTTTTTACCAAAAAGTTCTATTTTGGTTTCATCTGACCATATGACATTCTCCCAATCCTCTTCTAGATCATCCAAATGCACTCTGGCAAACTTCAGACGGGCCTGGACATGTACTGGCTTAAGCAGGGGGACACATCTGGCAATGCAGGATTTGAGTCCCTGGCGGCGTAGTGTGTTACTGATGGTAGGCTTTGTTACTTTGGTCCCAGCTCTCTGCAGGTCATTCACTAGGTCCCCCTGTGTGGTTCTGGGATTTTTGCTCACCGTTCTTGTGATCATTTTGACCCCACGGGGTGAGATCTTGCGTGGAGCACCAGATCGAGGGAGATTATCAGTGGTCTTGTATGTCTTCCATTTCCTAATAATTGCTCCCACAGTTGATTTCTTCAAACCAAGCTGCTTACCTATTGCAGATTCAGTCTTCCCAGCCTGGTTCAGGTCTACAATTTTGTTTCTGGTGTCCTTTGACAGCTCTTTGGTCTTGGCCATAGTGGAGTTTGGAGTGTGACTGTTTGAGGTTGTGGACAGGTGTCTTTTATACTGATAACAAGTTCAAACAGGTGCCATTAATACAGGTAATGAGTGGAGGACAGAGGAGCCTCTTAGAGAAGAAGTTACAGGTCTGTGAGAGCCAGAAATCTTGCTTGTTTGTAGGTGACCAAATACTTATTTTCCACCATAATTTGCAAATAAATTCATTAAAAATCCTACAATGTGATTTTCTGGATTTTCTTTCCTCATTTTGTCTGTCATAGTTGACGTGTACCTATGATGAAAATTACAGGCCTCTCTCATCTTTTTAAGTGGGAGAACTTGCACAATTGGTGGCTGACTAAATACTTTTTTGCCCCACTGTATGTATATTTGACCCCTCAGATTCAAATGACCAGGAACCAGGGAAAGTGCTGCAGACAGCCTCAGTGGTGAGGAGAGAGAGAGAGAAACCAGTGAAAAATAAGTTATGACAGAACACTGAGATAGTTATGAGGAGTACAGATGTAGTAGACCTCCTGCAGTAGACTAGTAGACTGTAGACAGTGTGGTGGACTGTAGAGGAAATGACAATCCTATGATCACATGTGTTTTCTTACAGAAGCAGCAGCCAGTGAAGTCAGTGAATGGCTACTACCAGCTGACTGGCGTAGTCTCTCATTTGGGAGGCCTCGCAAGCTCCGGTAAGTAAATACCTTAAAACACACACATGCAGATACACAGTACATAAGATTTAGGCTGAATCCCAAATCACTCCCTTCTCTTCAGCTCTCCATTTGCGCGTTCACGTGCGCCTCTGCCATATACACAAGTATCCCAAAGCTGAGGGAGTGAAAATGATCGAGGGTGTAGGGCAGGGATCATCAACTAGATTCAGCCGCGGACCAATTCTTTTCTTCATCACCAGATGGGCAGGGGTCCGGAACGTAATTACAAATAATTTGTAGACTGCAAATTGTCCGAAGAAGCCCAAACAGATATAATATTTGACTCATTTCAAACCTTGCTTACATTTGTGTAAAGTCACATACATCTCTTTATTGTGCGTGGGAATACATTGCAACAGATTTCCAAAATGAAAATCACTTGGAGCTGATTTGCTGGTGTTTTTACAGTCTTTTAACAATTAAACATTTTTTGCTCAGAAAACATGGGGGGACCAAATAAAATCACCCGTGGGCCAAATTCGTTCCGCAGGTCGCCAGTTGGGGAACCCTGGTATAGGGGATAATTAGACCCTCCAATAGCCACTTCGGCCAAGCGAAGTGCCATCCCGACATGCACCATGATATGTTTAGAGTTTGTGCAATTCAAAAGAATGGAGAGGCATGCCTAATAATATGCCACGTGTATTTGATTATCTCTGATTTCGAAACTTGACACATGTAACAGATAAAATACTTCCCAAATTAAATGTTAACTTGTACAACACACTTCATTACCCACAAGAGCCTGACCCTTGACCTCTAGTCTGTCTTCCTTGTTCCACAGGGCACTACGTTAGTGACATCCTGAATGCCAGTGGAAACTGGTTCTGTTGTAACGATAGCCAGGTGTCAATGTCCAATGAAGCCACTGTGCTGAGGACCAGAGCCCGGAGTGCTTACCTGCTCTTCTATATGTTCAGGTACTGCTTACTCTCGCCATCTATATTCTTGTGTTGCTATATACAGTATCTCACAAAAGTGAGTACACCCCTCAAATTTTTGTAAATATTTAAGTATGTATTTTCATGTGACAACACTGAAGAAATGACACTTTGCTACAATGTAAAGTAGTGAGTGTACAGCTTGTATAACAGTGTAAATTTGCTGTCCCCTCAAAATAACTAAACACACAGCCATTAATGTCTAAACCGCTGGCAACAAAAGTGAGTGAAAATGTCCAAATTTGGCCCAAAGTGTCAATATTTTGTGTGGCCACCATCATTTTCCAGCACTGCCTTAACCCTCTTGGGCATGGAGTTCACCAGAGCTTAACAGGTTGCCACTGGAGTCCTCTTCCACTCCTCCATGACGACGTCACAATGCTGGTGGATGTTAGAGACCTTGCACTCCTCCACCTTCCGTTTGAGGATGCCCCACAGATGCTCAATAGGGTTTAGGTCTGGAGACATGCTTGGCCAGTCCATCACCTTTACCCTCAGCTTCTTTAGCAAGGCAGTGGTTGTATTGGAGGTGTGTTTGGGGTCGTTATCATGTTGGAATACTGCCCTGCGGCCCAGTCTCCGAAGGGAGGGATTATGCTCTGCTTCAGTATGTCACAGTACATGATGGCATTCATGGTTCCCTCAATGAACTGTAGCTCCCCAGTGCCGGCAGCACTCATGCCATGCCCCAGACCATGACACTCCCACCACCATGCTTGACTGTAGGCAAGACACACTTGTCTTTGTACTCCCCACCTGGTTGCCGCCACACATGCTTGACACCATCTGAACCAAATAAGTTTATCTCATCAGACCACAGGACATGGTTCCAGTAATCCATGTCCTTAGTCTGCTTGTCTTCAGCAAACTGTTTGCAGGCTTTTTTGTGCATCATCTTTAGAAGAGGCTTCCTTCTGGGACGACAGCCATGCAGACCAATTTGATGCAGTGTGCGGCGTATGGTCTGAGCACTGACAGGCTGACCCCCCACCCCTTCAACCTCTGCAGCAATGCTGGCAGCACTCATACGTCTATTTCCCAAAGACAACCTCTGGATATGACCCTGAGCAGGTGCACTCAACTTCTTTGGTGGACCATGGCGAGGCCTGTTCTGAGTGGAACCTGTCCTGTTAAACCGCTGTATGGTCTTGGCCACCGTGCTGCAGCTCAGTTTCAGGGTCTTGGCAATCTTCTTATAGCCCAGGCCATCTTTATGTAGAGCAACAATTCTTTTTTTCAGATCCTCCGAGAGTTCTTTGCCATGAGGTGCCATGTTGAACTTCCATACAAGCTGTACACTCACTACTTTACATTGTAGCAAAGTATAATTTCTTCAGTGTACTCACTTTTGTGAGATACTGTATGTGTACTGTATGTACAGTAAGTGGTTCCTTTCACCCTTCAGGACAGGAGAGCAGCAGGCCCCAGCACACAGGGCCTAATAGGGCCACCAGCACCAGCCTCAACAGGGGCAGAACCTGGCCCAGCCTCAACACCCTCAGCCCAGCCTCAACACCCTCAGCCCAGCCTCAACACCCTCTGCCTAGCCTCAACACCCTCAGCCCAGCTTCAACACCCTCAGCCCAGCCTCAACAGGGGTAGTACCAGGCCCAGCTTCAACACCCCCAGCCCAGTCTCAACAGGGGTAGAACCAGGCCCAGCCTCAACACCCTAAGATCTGCCTCGACAGGGGCAGCACTGGGCTCAGCCTCAACAGGGGCAGCACTGGCTCAGCCTCACACCCCCAGCCCAGCCTCAACACCCCCATGTTTGCCCCTCTTCATGTCTTTCCCTGACGATATTCCCACTGCTGTGTCAAAAAATAAAATTATAACTTAACGAATATGATTTCCGATCTCCCCCCACCATAAATTATGACTGGTCTGTCAATCATGCGGCTCAAGGGAGACTTGCTCTTCAACACTAGCATGATCATCCTTTTCAGTAGCTTACATCATAAATATCTGCCCTTGTTTCGACTACTTGTATAAAGCGCATTGAAAACCTAATAAAGTATACACACTAAATGTAGTACACATGTAAATGTGGTGGATAGAGTGTCTGATTATTTAGAGGGTGGACACTGTGGTATAACATCCCTTCTATTTGGTTTGGTTTGAAATCCTCCTGTTGTGAAATACACTGTGGTGTACAACCTCTTATTAATCATGGTGACACCGGATGCACTGCAATATTCGACATTGATCCAGGTCCCCAGGATGTCGGGGGAGGATTTGTTTATTTTTTATTTTTTTTGGGGGGGGTGGGGGGGGGTAGATCTGCTTAATATTGTAGATTGTAACTTCCATCAATGTAATTGTCTGCATCACTTCCAATCCCCCATGTTTTATATATACAGTGAGGGAAATAAGTATTTGATCCCCTGCTGATTTTGTATGTTTGCCCACTGACAAAGAAATGATCAGTCTATAATTATAATGGTAGGTTTATTTGAACAGTGAGAGACAGAATAACAACAAAGAAATCCTGAAAAACGCATGTCAAAAATGTTATAAAATGATTTGCATTTTAATGAGGGAAATAAGTATTTGACCCCCTCTCAATCAGAAAGATTTCTGGCTCCCAGGTGTCTTTTATACAGGTAACGAGCTGAGATTAGGAGAACACTCTTAAAGGGAGTGCTCCTAATCTCAGTTTGTTGCCTGTATAAAAGACACCTGTCCACAGAAGCAATCAATCAATCAGATTCCAAATTCTCCACCATGGCCGAGACCAAAGAGCTCTCCAAGGATGTCAGGTACAAGATTGTAGACCTACACAAGGCTGGAATGGGCTACAAGACCATCGCCAAGCAGCTTGGTGAGAAGGTGACAACAGTTGGTGCGATTATTCGCAAATGGAAGAAACACAAAAGAACTGTCAATCTCCCCTCGGCCTGGGGCTTCATGCAAGATCTCATCTCGTGGAGTTGCAATGATCATGAGAACGGTGAGGAATCAGAACTACACGGGGAGGATCTTGTCGATGATCTCAAGGCAGCTGGGACCATAGTCACCAAGAAAACAATTGATAACACACTATGCCGTGAAGGACAGAAATCCTGCAGCGCCCGCAAGGTCCCCCTGCTCAAGAAAGAACATATACATGCCTGTCTGAAGTTTGCCAATGAACATCTGAATGATTCAGAGGAGAACTGGGTGAAAGTGTTGTGGTCAGATGAGACAAAAATTGAGCTCTTTGGCATCAACTCAACTCGCCGTGTTTGGAGGAGGAGGAATGCTGCCTATGGCCCCAAGAACACCATCCCCACCGTCAAACATGGAGGTGGAAATATTATGCTTTGGGGGTGTTTTTCTGCTAAGGGGACAGGACAACTTCACAGCATCAAAGGGACGATGGACGGGGCCATGTACTATCAAATCTTGGGTGAGAGCCTCCTTCCCTCAGCCAGGGCATTGAAATGGATCGTGGATGGGTATTCCAGCATGACAATGACCCAAAACACACGGCCAAGGCAACAAAGGAGTGGCTCAAGAAGTAGCACATTAAGGTCCTGGAGTGGCCTAGCCAGTCTCCAGACCTTAATCCCATAGAAAATATGTGGAGGGAGCTGAAGGTTCGAGATGCCAAACGTCAGGCTCGAAACCTTAACGACTTGGAGAAGATCTGCAAAGAGGAGTGGGACAAAATCCCTCCTGAGATTTGTGCAAACCTGGTGGCCAACTACAAGAAACGTCTGACCTCTGTGATTGCCAACAAGGGTTTTGCCACCAAGTACTAAGTCATGTTTTGCAGAGGGGTCAAATACTTATTTCCCTCAATAAAATGCAAATCTATTTATAACATTTTTGACATGCGTTTTTCTGGATTTTGTTGTTGTTATTCTGTCTCTCACTGTTCAAATAACCTACCATTCAAATTATAGACTAATCATTTCTTTGTC
>NW_025537358.1:0-35922 GCF_020615455.1 Coregonus clupeaformis
ATTGGTTCACCGAGTGTAACTCCCAGTTCTATGAGTGGGCCCAGACTACATGAGGGGAGCTCTGCTCTAATGGTTCTCCCCTCTGCCCTAAGGCAGCAGCAGCCTGAGACAAAATTATGCACACACCTACAGCCAATAGGAGTACAGGTGTCCCTATAAGAGGGTGCCTCCCCAATCAGCCTCCCGAGATATTTTTTTCTTCAGCGAGACTAGAGAGGGGTCGTGCAGGGCTGCTTAAGTCTATGGGGCTCCGCTCCCTCATAGAACTGGAGTTACACTCCGGTAACTCGTTCTATATCGGTGACTCCGCGCCCATGGGGGAGACTCTGCTCCTAATGGTTTAAGGCGGAGCGTGGAGCTCCCCAAAAATGTACTCCCTGCCCGGGCCTAACACTTCCCACGCCGAAGCGAGAAAGTCAAGCCTAGCAATGGCTGCAGCTTATCATAGTACTACAACTAAAAAAGCCCCTACGGGCGATCACAGTATACCGCGATCATCGGTTAAAAGACCACGCCCACACCTAGTCCAATGGCAATGCCCGTGACTGGTGGGCAGATCACCAGAATAGAAGCCATACTAATCTGTACTAGCAGATAGATGTGCCTCAATATCCTGTAGAAAACACTACCAGAGCCACTAATGGAATGACACATCAAGTGTCACTCTACACCAAAGGCAGTGAACCGCCTCCCCCTCACTCAATGGAATCCCAGAGATTGGTAGGCAGGGAAGTCAAAACCTGGGTCATACCTAACTGAACAAGCAGATAGATGACCTCATGCTCTCGTTAATCAACGCATGCCTCTACTGTGCTGACCCTGTCAGTCAGGATTCATGCCACAAATATGTTTTTCTTATCCAACGACCAGTATGGACCAGTCCATGGTCTGCTTTTCCCTCTCTTCTAGCTCCCAGATCGCCCTTCAGCTATGCTGATTACAGTTAGAGCCAAAGAGTTAGAAAACTTACATCTGTCAAAAAAAAACACGTCTTAATAACCAAATCGGACCTGATGAAACCTGTGTCCACAGTCTGCTTCTCCTCTCTTTCTTGCTCAAGATGTCCCTTCATGCCACGCTGAGTACAGATCGAGGCAGAGAATTAGAAGACATGTCTAAGAGATGAAACGGATAAATGGAGACGGCGTCGAGCCAGGATGCTGCCCTACAGATATTCACTACTCCTGCTCTAAAAAGGGCAGTAGAAGCCGCTTCTCCCACGAGTGGGTGAGCTCCTGATACCCTGAGGCAATTGCCGCCCTGCTACCTCTAAGCTGTCTCAATGCCTTCACAAAGCCAGTGAGACAGCCTCTGTTTTAAAAGTGGTCTACCTAGTGCAGCCACACCGTGACACACAAACAACTGAGGCGATGACCTAATCGCTGCTGTGCGCCTGACGTAACACGCCAAGCGCATACCGGGACACAAGCGGTGGAGCTTCTCCTCCTCCTCTCTCTCTATGAGGAGGAGGAGAAAAAGCCCACAGCTCCACGGTCTGTGACCTATGAACTCTTAATAACCTTCGGCACAAATGCCGGGTTAAGACGTAACACTGCTCTGCTCAGGTCACCATTGATGGCCAGGCAGTCAGGTCTCTTCGAAAGAGCCACAAATCACTGACCCGCTTTAGCTGTAGTCAACGTAGCAACAGTAGCTGTCTTGATAGACGGCATCTTGAGGGTGATTTGATTCAATGGCTCGAACGGGTTGACTTACATAAGCGCTTGAGTACCAAAGCCAAATCCCACTGAGGAAGCGTGACTTCTGGGTGTTGGCCTAAGTCGCGCGTTCCTAATAGGAAGCGTTTCACTAGAGGGTGACTAAAAGACATTGTCTCTGCCAAACCCTCATGACAAGCTGAAATCGCTGCTGCAAACACTCTAACTCGTGACAGGCGATTTTTGCTTATCAAACATGAGCTGCAGAAAGAGAATACTCTCCACCTGACAGCTCATGGGGTCCACACCTTGTGTGTGACACACCATCGTGAAAACACGTTCCATCTACTGGCATACATCTTAGAAGTGGAACTGGCACGTGAACCCTGTTATGGTCCTGATCACTGCATCAGATAACCCACGGCGCTCTAGCCTGTCCCTCTCAGCAGCCAGGCCTTCAGTGGTTGGCCATTATGGGCAATTTCCCTATCGTGCCAGCCGCCTGAGTTACAACGTCCCCGTCAATGTGGAATTGGCCAAGGTAAAGATCAACATCTGACTCATCTCCTGCAAACCACAGAGCCCCGGACGATCGGGCGCTGATCAGTATCACTGACAGCCCCCTGACCTCACCCTGGCTAGCAGTGGGAGAATGCGGGACAGCGGAGGGATATGCATACAGGAGAACTCTCGGCCACGGTTGGTGGAAAGGCGTCCCTTCCCAGTGGCGGTTCGTCCTGTTCCCTCAGAGAGAACCCAGAGGACATTGCGCGTTCAGAGTGGGCTGGCGACATGAGACCCCAAAGTGACATGATCGACAGCGCCGTCACTGTGGGATTCGGATTGACACTTCCTTAGGGCTAGCAACAAGGCTACCCTTCGGGGTCGAAATTCGAGCCCCTCATCCTCACAGTGTCTAGCTGTATCCCCAGGTAGACAATCTGATGATTGGGCCAGGGGAGCGCTCTTTTTCCAATTCTGACAGCGAACCCCAGACTTGTGAGGATGCATCACTGTCTGTGTTGTGTGAGTGATAGCTCTGCTGACGGGCGAGAAACCAGTAGGTCGTCCCAGGTAGGCTAGTAGCCGTATTCCTGACGACGCAACGGTTCCAATGCCGCTCCACACTGGAAAATGTGCGAGGTGCCAGGACGAGCCCAAATGGCATCTCTCGTGTATTCGTACGCCACCCCATGAAAGGCGAACAGAAACATCCTGTGACAGCGGCTGAACCGGCTACAAAATACAGCGTCCTTTAGTCTGTCTATGCTCGTAGAAAAAGTCCCCTCTCTGGACACATTCCAGCAGACGTTTTGTCGTTAGCATTCGGAAGGGCCGTTTGGTTATGTTCTCGTTGAGAATGCGTAAATCCAAAAATCGGCCCTCCTCCCCCCGTCTTTTTGGGCACTAGGGAAATAAGGCGAATATAGCCTACTGTCACCACCTCCTTCGCCAAAGTTCTGTTAATCTCTGTCATCAGAGCGCGCCACTTTGTCTGGCGTTTCATCACCCGTCTCCACCACTCCTGAACGGGGGTGGGGTCAGTGGGTGACCGAGAGCATAACCCTTCTGCAACGTCTGTTCTAGCCAGCGTGAGAGGGTGCAGCTTCTTCGCCACTGCCAGCAATGCAGAGAAAAGTGGCTGGTGCGGCGAAGCTGTGGTGCATCCAGTAGGAAGGACCTGTATTCTCTATGGCCCTTACCGCCACTGTTCCCCAACATTAAAGTGGTGGAACAGCCCAAGGTGGGCCTCCGTGAAAGGGAGAGGAAATGCGGTTCTGGAAAGAAAGAGGAGTAGGGACATCGGTTAAACCCGTGAACCGTCGTATTCCTGCCCTGCCTTGAACGCATCGCGGGTCTGAATTGCGCTGACCGAGGCCACAGCATGCGGCAGGGCACCATCCCCAGCAAGCGATTGCGTCATCTTAGGTGACTGCAATTCGCTTATCAGAGGCCCCTTCACTACAGTACTCCTAGAAGTCTGTAGTATGAGGTCTCTATGAGGTAAAACAAACGGGCACACTTGATACCTTCTTAACTTTCACCTTCTGTATGTGTTCAACTCTGCACCCCTGGTGGGTTGAGTCACGCTCAGTGTGGTGAGCATATTGCGTTCAAAGGAAGTGGGGCGCCGTACACTGGGCACCCGTGACCGATGGTATCGGGCCCTCCGTGAACGCAGCATGGGTCTGAATCGCACTAACCGGACCTTAGTCTGCGTAGTGAAAGCCATCCCTAAATAGCGGCTGCGTCATCATGTCTCCTGACTGAGACTGCAGCCTGCTATGAGAGACACTCACTACAGTACTCCTGGGTCTGTAAAGTGAGGTCTCTTTGAGATAAGCCAAGACGGTGTCTTGCGTATCTCTCCCTTCACCTCCTGTGTGCGTTTCAGCTCTGCACCTCTGGTGGGCTGAACTACGCTCAGTGTGGTGAGTATTAGCCGCGTTCAGAAAGAAGTGGGGCGCCGATACACTGGGAACCTTCGTCACCGTGGTGCTCGGGCCCTCCGTGAACGCAGCATGGGTCTGAATCGCACTAACCGAGACCTTAGTCTGCGATAGTGCGCCATCTAACTACCGGCTGCGTCATCATGTCTCTGACTGAGACTGCAGCCTGCTATGAGGCACTCACTACGGTGCTCCTTGGAGTCTGTAATGTGAGGTCTCTTTGAGAGATAAAACCAAGACGGCGTCCTAGGTATTATACCTCCTTTCACCTCCTGTGTGCATTCAGCTCTGCACCTCTGGTGGGCTGAACTACACTCAGTGTGGTGAGCCTGGAAGGCGTTCAGGGGAAAAAGGTGGGGGCGCCGATACACTGGGCACCTTCGTGACCGTGTATCGGGCCCTTCTTGAACGCAGCATGGGTCTGGGTCGTACTACAGAGACCTTAGTCTGTGATAGTCGCCATCCCCAATTTGGTTATTATCCAACGCGTTCTGAGAGAAAAACGGGGCGCCGTCACGTTGGTTACGCCAGGTAACCAGAGTAGTAATCAGGCCCTCCGTGAACGCGCTTCGGGTCTGAACTGCACTGACTGAGGCGTTAGCCTGAGACAGAGCGCCGTCCCGAATAAGCGGTCGCGTCATCCCATGCCATTATCTGGCTGAGACTGCAGCCTGCTATGTGAGACACTCACTACAGCACTCCTAGGAGTCTGTGGAAGTGAGGTCTTTATAAGGTACACTTATACCTTTATATACCTGCCTTATGTGTGCATTCAGCAACGCACCATGGTGGGCTGAGCTGCACTCATAGGTGGTAAGAGAGAGAGCGAGATGAGGAAGGTCGAACGCTCTCGGATCGTATTATGAAAAAGGGGCTCTTTTTGACAGTGTCAAGTAGAGCCAACTCTTTATTACACACATCAACAAAAAACATTCTCCTCCATACACTCAACGGTAGAGTGGGGGGGGCAGTGGGGGCAGGGGTGTTAAACATCTGGGTCAGTGTAATGAATTGTTCCAATAGAATATTCATTTCTTCCCCAATAGCCCTGTCATCTCCTGAGTCAGCGCCTTCAGATGATGCCTCAGAAGCTGAGACTAACACTGAGGTATCACATCCTCAAGAGGAATATCCTCCCTAAAAATGCCCAACGCTGCTTCCACTCCTTCAAAAAGGAGGCGAGCTGGCGCGTAGTGGGGGATTAATGAAGCTGTCCCTGGCGTGCTATGTCCCTCAACCCACGAAACATATGTCGTGGGGTCGACAGCCACCAAGGGAACAGGCGACATTGAACTCTGAAAAGAGCTTTTTGTTAAATACTTACCCTATAGATAAGCTTGGTGTGCTCATTGTAGGGACGAGCGTCGATGATCTGGAAAATCGCGCCGTTTTCTCGTCTTGAGTCTTCTCTTCGTCTCTTCTTGGCTTCTTCAGTCTAGTCCAGTCGCTGAAGAAAAAGGAGGCTGATTGAGGGAAGCACCCCCTCTTATAGGGACACCTGTACTCCTATTGGCTGTAGGTGTGTGCATAATTTTGTCTCAGGCTGCTGCTGCCTTAGGGCAGAGGGTAAACCATTAGGAGCAGAGCTCCCCTATGGGGCGGAGCTCCACGATATAGAACAGTCCTTTTGATCTTTCCTGTGAGCAGTGGCAGTCTTTCTGAATTGGTAAAGTACAATCTGGGTCGGCCATTGGACAACAACCAATGCGCGAGACTGCTCTCTACACAAACAAAACAAACTATAGAACTGAAAATTTGCCGTCGTGGGGCAGTGTGCCCACAAAAGCCTGGGACTTGTTTGGAAGCAGTACAGGGTCGTTTTCACTAGGGCACCAAACAGAATGAAAACGGACTGAAACTGCAAGGGACTACCTGAACTTGTCCTATAAGAAATAGCTTATTTTAGTTTTTCATTGCAGGGGGTTTTGCTACGGTCCGCACCAATAAATACGACCTAGTACTTACATAGGTTACAACAGAGCTACCTAACCCTCTTCCTGGAGATCTACCCTCCTGTGGGAATTCAGTCCAACCCGAACCTAACATACCTGATTCAGAGGGTCATGTTCCAGGACCTGACCAAATTGCAGATAATGCATTGCATCAACCAATAGTTTAATAGCATGTCATTTGCATGCCACGTCATTGACTGCGCAGTCGGGCATTAGATTGCTATACCGCTATATCATATAGGTCACATTCCTGCTTGACTACATTGCAGACGGCTGCCAGTTCTCGCAAAGCTTGGATAGGTGTTTAACATATCATAGCAATGTAATGCCCGACAGTCGATGACATGGTGCACAACCATTGGTTGATGCAATGCAACGTCTTCAACGTAATCAGGCAGGAACATCACCAATATTTGGTTAGTTGATATGTTCAACACTAGCCTCGTATGGCCATTCTTCCTAATCTTGTCTCGTTGAATCGTGTTGGAAATCTTGAGAAATCCAGTATAGGATTCTGGGTTTGAATGGGATTGTAAGTTTTTCTTCAAACCCTTATCTAGCGCACCTAACTAACTGGTTGATAAGCTGAATCACGTTAGTTACTACTGGGTTTGGAGCAAAAACCTACAGGATGGTAGCTCTACAGGAACAGAGGTGGTAAGCCCTCCAATAGGATTTGGGATTTGTGCCAAAAATTAAAGTAGAGCCAATACATCATCAAATAATCTGAACTAATTATGCTAATCTGTTATGTTAACTATCCAAAATTAGTAATACACCCATAATTTAAGAAGCAATGAAGTCCACCTTGAACGCACCCGTGTCGACCTGCAACCGCAGCCTAGCAATGAACGCACCCGTGGCGACCTGCAACGCGCCCGGGCGGTAGGAGTGGGGCGAGTATACCGTTTCGATAAGTAAAACCGGTATTGTGCCGCACATGATATGGATTTAGCAATATCATGGATACCGCGATTTATTCAGAATTCATAAATTCGAATTTTGCATCAATATTTTTTGTTCCAAATTTCAACTGAGTGATAGTACTAAGTAGACTACATCTTTTTTTTTTTATCCAACCTTTCTTGGTTCTTACGAATAAAAGAATGTATGTTAATATGTTGACCTATTTTTATGAGCGCACGTCGCATGCACTTGTTGCACGCATGTAGTGCTAGCAACAAAGAAGTGTGCAGGCAGCTGCAGTTAGAGGCAGGTTAACTATTGGGGAAAACTTTACAATCCAGGATGAGCGAAAACACAGAAATTGATGTTGCTCAAGAGCAGGAGGATAAATTGGTTAAGAAGAAAGGGGGCACCTCTGTTGTTTGGAACTGGTTTGACTTTAAAATCTCCGACCCCGACCAAAACACTACCCTATGCAAGTTGTGTCGTCGTGTTGTCTTAGCAAAAGGTGGAAACACGACCAACCTGTTCAATCACTTAAAAAACATACATGTCCGTGAGTATGAACAATGCACCAGAATGCGTGAGACAGTAGCCCAGGAGCTCGCCCGAAGACAAGCCAGACTCGCACTCAACAATCAATTATATCATCATTTGCTGCCGGTACTTGCTATGAGAAGACGAGCAAAAAATGGATAGACATCACAGCTGCGATTACAAATCACATAGCGAAGGACATGGTACCGATTCAAACTGTGGAGAAAGAGGGGTTCAGAAAGTTGATTCAAACTCTGGACCCAAGATAGGAGATCCCGAGCCGCAAATATTTTAGCCAAAAAATGCCTGCCACAGCTTTACAGAATGCTGGGACAGAGTTTACAGTGAGATAAATAACATTCCATTCTTCTCCACTACTGCCGATCTATGGTCAAGTCGTACCACAGAACCTTATATAAGCCTCACAATCCATTACATAGACGGTGACTGGAAACTGAAAAGTAAGTGCCTACAGACGTCTTATTTCCCAGACGACCACACCGGGGAAATAATTGCAGGTGGGCTGAGGGACATACTGTCGTCCTGGGGATTAAAAAAGAGTCGCGTCAAGTTTGTATGACGACCGACAGCGGATCGAACATGATCAAGGCATTGCAGCTGAACAAGTGGGCAAACCTTGGATGTTTCGGACACAGGCTGCACAATGCTATTGGTAAGTTTCAGGACTGTACCTAGGCCTACCCTGTATGATGCTTTTATTAAGAAAAAATACAGCTCACATCAGCCATGTACCGTAGGCTAAATCTAACACATCAGATTTGTAAAATGTGTCAACAGTTGAATGTAAATGCCGTAAATCCTCAAACAAAGATTAAAAGTTATATTGTATTGTGATTTCTATATAAAAATGCATTATTATTAATTATTATTGTATTGTGGATTCGATTATTTTTCACCCTATTATTTTGATTTCTTATTCCCAATTTCCAGAGAGGAGTGTCCAAAACGCTCCCGGGGGTGTGCGATTTCCGGCCACGGGTTTGCGAAAGGTGGTTAAATGCGTTCTCATACAGCTGGAAAAAGCAGAAGGCCCTGATGACAGCACAGAATGAACTAAGCCTGCCCCTGCACAAGCTCATCACAGAATCTCCGACAAGGTGGGGATCTCGTCTGAAAATGATGGAAAGAGTCCTGGAGCAGGAAAAGGCCATTACACAGGTCCTGGCAGGGGACAAAAAGACCACGGCACCTTGTACCTACCTGGCAAGACATCCAGGTCTTGGAATCAGTCACACGCAGCACTGAAGCCACTCCAGGACTTTACAGATGCCCTGTCAGGAGAAGCGTATGTGAGCGTGTCCTATTTGAAGCCTGTCATCAATCTGTTAAATGCAGAGGTTCTAAATCTGAGCAAGGACGATACAGAACTGACCAAAGAGATCAAGATCAAGGTTCTTGATTACTTGAATAACAAGTACACTGACCCTGCAACAGATGAGCTGCTCTCCATGGCTACCTTTCTAGATCCAGGTTCAAGGACCAGGTCATGTCCGCTGGGAGAAACTGGAGGACATTAAGGTATTTATTCATTTGTTCTTGTTTTATTGCTTCAAATGTAAAGCACTTTGGGCTGCATTTATGTATGAAAGGTGCTATACAAATAAAGTTTAATTATTTTCATTTTTAAGGTGAGAGCTGCCTCAGAGACCCGAAGCCCTCCTGGTGGAGAGAACACAGCCCTGGGAAAATCGTCTCTTGCAGAGGATCACACTGACAGGGAGAAAGAAGCTTCCACTGCTCATCAATCAGGCAAGAAGCCCAAGAAGAGCCTTGGGGCTTCTTTAAGCAGACCAGCAGCACCCGCCTCATGTTCAGAGAGGCAGATCATTGAGCAAGAGCTGAATAGCTACATTCTGGCAACGGCAGCAGACAGCGAGTCTGATCCTTTGGAGTGGTGGCGATTTCACGGATCTAATTTTCCCACGTGTGAGTTGTCTGGCAGAAATACTTATGCATCCCTGCCACAAGTGCCCCCTCTGAGAGGGCATTCAGCACTGGGGCAGTGTGGTGAATGTCACAGGGGCAGCACTAAAGCCAGAAACAGTCAACATGCTGAGTTTGTACGGAACTTGTGAAGAAAGTTCTAGTGAAGATTTGTTGATATTGTTGATAATTGATGGTTGAGGCTTGAAAGGTTTAGTTTCAAACGGTTAGTTTTTACATATCTACGGACCAGTAGCCAAAACAAACACACGTATTTGAATTTGTAATTACCTTATTTTCTTTATCTCCTGTTATTTTTATTTAATTTTACTTAATATCTAATTTATATATATATATATATATATAGGCCTACCTACCTCATGTTTACGGAATGCATGTTTGCACAATACAAATAAAAACTTTTCAGGTCCATACGGTCCAATGCCTCACTCTTTCTGGTTATATAAGGTTCAAATACATATTTTTCCTTAACTAATATAATTTAACCAAGAAGGATATTAAAATGTGATTCAATTTTTTTACGTCATATATCGTGATATCATATCGATATCGTCTGGACAGTGGAAAATATCGATATGAATTTTAGCTCATATCGCCCACCCCTAGCCCGCGGGCTATTAATGTGGTGATTGTTGTCTAATCGGGTGTGCCAGCTGGGTCACGAGTTGCGGAGCTCGTTCAGGAGTTTACGTTTTACGTTTGAAATGTTTTTAATTAAGGTCCTGCAAATGCAATGTTCACTTATTATTTATTAATTACCATTTTTGCTTCCTATGGCGGGCAAGTGAGGTCTGGTTGTCGGCCATGCTGGAAATGTGATCTTGCGTTATTGTGTCATTGTCAATACAGTACATGCTTACACCACGATATGAAGCGTTGATTTGAACCTTCTGACCAACTAGTGGGTCAGGCGGCGCCCCACTGTCTGATTCATATCACGTGATTTCTGATGATTGTTCTCAATTATATCGACTGATTGGTTCTGTATGGGGTGCGAATCTAGGTAGTGCTTTTATATTTAGAGAAAAAAAATCACTTCTTGGGCGTGTCTTCCGCTTGATCAGGCACCTCACATCTTTGCTTTTTCAAATAGTCTGTTGTCATATCAACCCACTCTTGAACTGTGTACTTGTCAGAGCTGTCACCTCTGAATACTCTGGGTTCTCTCTCGGACTTGACGTGGACTGTCACATGTGGAACTGGTGGAACTTCCTGTCTTACTGAATCAGTTGCTGACGTTTCTCTTCGTGGTGTACTGTGGAGCTCATCACTCACATCTATGGCTCCTGCTGACATCAATCTGGCTACTATGGAGTCACCTATCTCCACTCCTAACTGGCTTACCATGTCAGTAAGGTGTAGTATAGCATCTGTATCGTTACTGGGTGTGGACTCGTGTGAACCTCCCCTCAAAAACGGACCCATAGGAGAACAACCTGACCTTGCCCCGCTCTCCTGACTATCAGCTAATGACTGATATGTCCCCACTCCCCGACCATGAAACCCACTGGACATCCCATTGCTACCTGTATGTGTCAGCTTCCTGCTTCCCCTGTTTGTCTCCTGGCCTCTAGAGGTCAGCTGTGTTCCCCTTTGCCTTAGTTCTTCCTCATGTGTCCTAATTAGCTTATCCAGGTCACCTGTGCCTTGTTTCCCCTTGTGTATTTTAGCTGTGTGTTTTCCCCTTGTTTGTCACTTGGTTATTGCGTCCTGACTGTGTGTCTCCTGCTTTGTCTCACCGTGTCTGTCCTAGTAAGTTTTTGAAGTTATCTTTAGTTTGTTTTTCTCCCTCGTGGAGTTGTTTTGTTTTGCCTCCTGTTTTGTGAACATTAAATCTACTTGCCTGGAGTATTCCTTGGGTGTTTCATTTGGGTCCTACAACATCTCCTCTGTGGCTAAGGGGTAGTACCCCGCTCTACACTTCTGAGACCGGAGTTCTACCCGGATTGTGACAGAATAACCAAGTCAATCATGGACCCAGAAACACTCAGTTCCCAGGACCTGTTGGCGGTGATCATTCGACATGAGGCTTCTTTTTCCAGCGCCATGAAGCCGTTCTCAGCCGACAAGAGGAGCTGATGGCTAGACATTCTCAACTCCTGGCCGAAATGATGAGTTCCCTTCACCAGCTCTTTGAACGCCTCCTTGGTCCTCCCCCTTCCCCCGGTCACCTCCCAGTGACGACAGGCCTTCTCGGTTGGCGGAGCCCCGACTACCACCTCCCAAGCCCTTTCTGGGGATCCAAGCTCTTGCCAGGGTTTCCTCACCCAATGCTCCCTCACCTTCGAGCTCCAACCCTCAAGTTTTCCCACAGACCGTTCCAAGATTGCCTACCTCATTACCCTTCTTTCAGACAAGGCGCTCGCTCTGGGCCTCTGCGGTGTGGCAGTCCCAGGAGGCCTGTTGTGACTCCCCACGCTGCATTTGTAGAAGAGTTCAAGCGGGTGTTCGATCATCCTGTCAGTGGGCGGGAGGCTTCCAAGCGCCTACTGTCTCTCCGTCAGGGGCCCCCAAGCACGGCAGATTTTGCCATTGAGTTCGAACCATGCAGCAAGGAGCGGATGGAATGATGAAGCGCTGAGGGTCTGCTTTCAGGGAGGGTTATCTGAGCCCCCCTTCAAGATGAGTTAGCCACCCGTGAACCAGCTGAAGATCTCGAGTCCTCATAGCCTTGGCCATCCGCCTGGACAATCGTCTAAGAGAGCGGAGAACGGCTCGCCGTCAGGTGTCTCAGTCCCAAGTTCCTCTGAGCAGCTCTGTTTCTCCTGTTTGGACTCCGTCATTCAGAGCTGCCCCGGCTCCTGAACTGCCCCAGGATTCCCCGGAGAGCATGCAGTTAGGCCGTTCCAGGCTTTCTTCCACGAGGAACGTCGCATGAAGGGAGGCGTCGGTGCCTCTACTGCGGGGTTGCCGGCTACTTCCGCTCCACTTGCCCGAGCTTTCGGGAAAGCCTGTCCCCGCCCAGCTACAGGAGGGTTGTGATGGGGAAAATCAGAGCTCCTCCTACTAACGCGGTCCTAGCTATTCCAGCCACTCTGTCCTGGGAGGGCCACCAGCATCGGGTCCAGGCTATGATCGATTCCGGTGCCGCAGGTGATTTTATGGATGTAACCTTGGCTAAGGAACTTAAGATCCCTACCCAACTACTTCCTCAACCCCAGGCAGTTACAGCCTTAGATGGCAGACCTCTGGAACCAGGAAAAGTTACTGAGGCGACTCAGTCCCTGCGACTTACCATCTCTCAACACCAGCAGGAGGAGACCTTCTATCTCATTGACTCTCCCGAAAGTATCCTATTATCCTGGGTCACCCTTGGCTATGCAGACATAATCCCCAGATCGACTGGCCTACTGGCACCATTCTTAGCTGGGGTCCCACTTGCCAACTCACCTGCATGCTTCAGAGTTCCTCAGCCCCTAGTACCCAGTTTCAAGAGTCTGTTGACGTCTCCGAGTCCCCAGTGTTTACCATCGGTTCAAGGCAGTGTTCAGCAAGGCCCGGGCTACTGCCTTACCGCCTCATCGCACTTATGACTGTGCCATTGATCTACTCCTGGGTGCTGCCCTCCTAGAGGTCGGATCTTTTCCTTGTCCTCCCGAGCACGCAGCTATGGACACCCACATTAAGAGTCCTTGGCAGCCGGCCTCATCTATGCCTCTACTTCCCCCGGCTGGGGCGGGCTTCTTTTTGTTGAAAAGAAAGACGGGGGTCTGAGGCCTTGTATTGATTACGGGGACTCAACAAGATCACGGTTGAATCGAACCCTCTTCCTCTCTTGGCCACTGCTTTTGAGCTGCTTCAAGGGGCTTCCATTTTTACTAAGCTGGATCTCCGCATGCTTACCATCTCGTGCGGATCCGGCCAGGAGACGAATGGAAGACGGCGTTCAACACGCCCACGGACACTATGAATATCGGGTGATGCCGTTCGGGCTCACCAATGCCCCGCAGTATTCCAAGCCCTGATTAATGATGTTCTCCGGGATATGCTTAATCTGTTCGTCTTCGTGTACCTGGGCCGATATCCTCATCTTCTCGAGGTCACTGAAGGAACATGAGGGGCATGTTAGCCGGGTTCTCCAGAGGCTCCTTGACAATCACCTCTACGTTAAGCCTGAGAAGTGTGAATTTCATGTTTCTCAGACTCAGTTTCTCGGGTTTATTGTCACTCCCGGGCACCTAGAGATGGATCCCAAGAAGGTCAAGGCGGTCCAAGATTGGCCCACACCTGCCACGGTCAGGAGGTTCCAACGGTTCATTGGCTTTTCTAACTTCTATCGGAAGTTCATCAAGAATTTCAGCTCGGTGGTAGCCCCCTTGGCGCTACCAAGGGAGGGAGGGACCAAGATTCACTGGGGTCGGAAGCAGCAGGGGCCTTCGAGGATCTCAAGCGCGCTTCACTTCTGCTCGATTCTGGTGACCCCTGACCCAGAGAGAGACCTTTCGTGGTGGAGTGGACGCCTCAGAGGTGGGGGTAGGAGCCGTCCTGTCACAGAGGGGGTGCGGATGGGAGATTACACCTTGTGCCTTCATGTCTCGCCGCCTGTCTGAGGCCGAGCGCAACTACCACGTGGGGGATCTAGAGTTGCTTGCGGTAAAACTGGCCTTGGAAGAGTGGCGCCACTGGCTTGAGGGGGCTCAGCACCCTTTCCAGGTTCTCACAGACCACAAGAACCTGGAATATCTCCAACAGGCTAAGCGGATGAACCCTCGGCAAGCACGATGGTCCCTTTTCTTTAATCGATTCCAGTTCCTCCTGACTTACGACCTGGCACCAAGAACGTCAAGCCGGATGCTCTGTCTCGAGTCTATTCTCCCGAGGTACAAGAGAAGCCCTTGGCATCGATTATTCCGAGGTCTGGGATCGTCGCACCTCTTCAGTGGGAACTAGAAAGAGAGTGCGAGAAGCTCTTGCCCCATGAGCCCGATCCAGGCGGTGGTCCTGCCGGTCGCCTGTACGTTCCTCTCTCGGTTCGGGCCGCGTCTTGCAGTGGGGTCATGAGTCGCCCCTTGACATGCCATCCTGGCAGTGCTCGCACACTGGAGTTCCTCCGGCCGGCGGTTTTGGTGGCCGTCCATCAAGAAGGACGTGCAGGTCTTTGTTGAGGCCCTGCCCTGTGTGCAACCAGGGAAAGTCGACACGCCAGCGACCCCAGGGACTGCTCCATCCCTTACCTGTTCCTCGAAGGCCATGGTCACACCTTTCTCTGGACTTTGTTACGGGACTTCCTCTATCCCAGGGCAACACCGTCATCCTTGTGGTGGTAGCCGTTTCTCTAAGGCTGCCCGGTTTATTCCCCTGCCCAAGCTGCCCTCGGCTAAGGAGACTGCTGAGCTCCTCGCGAACCATGTCTTCCGGATATTTGGCATTCCCCTGGGCGTGGTCTCTGACCGAGGTCCCCAATTTCGTCCCGGTTTTGGGGGCCTTCTGCAGGCTTATTGGGGCCACAGCCAGCCTATCGTCAGGATTCCATCCAGAGTCTAATGGCCAAGCGGAGCGGATTAATCAGGATCTGGGACCACCCCTGCGGTGTATGGCGGCCAGTAATCCCACGTCTTGGGCCACCTATATCATTTGGGCTGAATATGCCCACAACACCCTCCAGTCCTCAGCCACCGGATTGTCCCCCTTGAATGCCAGTTCGGTTACAACCCTCCATTATTTCCAGAGGAAGAGGCGCAAGTTGGTGTTCCCTCGGCCCAGCGCTTTGTCCCAACGCTGTGGCGGACCTGGAAGAAGGCCAGGTGTACCCTCCTTGGACCTCCCAGAGATACCAAAGTCAGGCTAATCCACCGCGGGCTTCCCTAGTTTCCGAGCTGGTCAGAGAGTTTGGTTTGGCCACTAAGAACTTGCCCCTCGGGTCGAATCCAAGAAGCTTTCCCAGAGATACATCGGCCCTTTCCGCATTGCTAGAAAGGTTAACCCTGTTTCGTATCGTTTAGTTCTGCCTCGCTCCCTTAGAGTTAACCCCACTTTCCATGTTTCTCCTTAAACCTGTCTTGTCTTCTCCTTTTGCCCCCCCACACAGACCCCGCCACCTCCCAGGATCATAGACGGCCAGCCAGCCTACAGTCCGCCGGATACTGGACTCCCGGAGGGTCCAGAACTCTCTGCAGTATCTGGTGGACTGGGAGGGCTACAGGGCCAGAGGAGCGCTCCTGGGTTCCAGCCAGGGACATCCTGGACCCAGGGTTGATCCGAGATTTTCGCACCCTGGGGCCAGGGTGTTCTGGAAGGAACGTCAGGAGTCGTTCCTAGAGGAGGGGTCCTGTCAGCTTCCTGCTTCCCCCTGTTTGTCTCCTGGCCTCTAGAGGTCAGCTGTGTTCCCCTTTGCCTTAGTTCTTCCTCATGTGTCCTAATTAGCTTATCCAGGTCACCTGTGCCTTGTTTCCCCTTGTGTATTTTAGCTGTGTGTTTTCCCCTTGTTTGTCACTTGGTTATTGCGTCTGACTGTGTGTCTCCTGCTTTGTCTCACCGTGTCTGTCCTAGTAAGTTTTGAAGTTATCTTTAGTTTGTTTTTCTCCTCGTGGAGTTGTTTTGTTTTGCCTCCCTGTTTTGTGAACATTAAATCTACTTGCCTGGAGTATTGCCTTGGGTGTTTCATTTGGGTCCTACAACATCTCCTCTGTGGCTAAGGGGTAGTACCCCCAGCTCTACACTTCTGAGACCGGAGTTCTACCCGGATTGTGACAGTATGCTTGCCAAACCAAACACCCCTCCCCTTGGCAATAGTAGTAGTAAAATCGTCAACTATTTTACTATCAGTTGAAGATTTGTGAGCCATGACACCACCCTAAATTACAGCAGTCCTATGACCATGAAACCAAAAATCTGACCAGAAGAGCACACTTGATCTTCACTTCCCCGGTGATCTACGTCAGGCTGATCTTGAGGATCTGACGGGTCATGGCACCAGTGTAACGGCCTCATATGGCTCATCAACAAAGGACACAGTGCTGTTCTCGTTCACTGTTTATTCTGCAAATACAGTGGGGAGAACAAGTATTTGATACACTGCCGATTTTGCAGGTTTTCCTACTTACAAAGCATGTAGAGGTCTGTAATTTTTATCATAGGTACACTTCAACTGTGAGAGACGGAATCTAAAACAAAAATCCAGAAAATCACATTGTATGATTTTTAAGTAATTAATTTGCATTTTATTGCATGACATAAGTATTTGATCACCTACCAACCAGTAAGAATTCCAGGTCTCACAGACCTGTTAGTTTTTCTTTAAGAAGCCCTCCTGTTCTCCACTCATTACCTGTATTAACTGCACCTGTTTGAACTCGTTACCTGTATAAAGACACCTGTCCACACACTCAGTCAAACAGACTCCAACGTCTCCACAATGCCAAGACCAGAGAGCTGTGTAAGGACATCAGGGATAAAATTGTAGACCTGACAAGACTGGGATGGGCTACAGGACAATAGGAAGCAGCTTGGTGAGAAGGCAACAACTGTTGGCGCAGTTATTAGAAAATGGAAGAAGTTCAAGATGACGGTCAATCACCCTCGGTCTGGGGCTCCATGCAAGATCTAACCTCGTGGGGCATCAATGATCATGAGGAAGGTGAGGGATCAGCCCAGAACTACATGGCAGCACCTGGTCAATGACCTGAAGAGAGCTGGGACCACAGTCTCAAAGAAAACCATTAGTAACACACTACGCCGTCATGGATTAAAATCCTGCAGCGCACGCAAGGTCCCCCTGCTCAAGCCAGCGCCCGTATGAAGTTTGCCAATGACCATCTGGATGATCCAGAGGAGGAATGGGAGAAGGTAATGTGGTCTGATGAGACAAAAATAGAGCTTTTTGGTCTAAACTCCACTCGCCGTGTTTGGAGGAAGAAGAAGGATTAGTACAACCCCAAGAACACCATCCCAACCGTGAAGCATGGAGGTGGAAACATCATTCTTTGGGGATGCTTTTCTGCAAAGGGGACAGGACGACTGCACCGTATTGGGGAGGATGGATGGGGCCATGCATCGCGAGATCTTGGCCAACAACCTCCTTCCCTCGTAAGAGCATTGTCATGGCTGGGTCTTCCAGCATGACAACGACCCAACACACAGCCAGGGCAACTAAGGAGTGGCTCCGTAGAAGCATCTCAAGGTCCTGGAGTGTGGCCTAGCCAGTCTCCAGACCTGAACCCAATAGAAAATCTTTGGAGGGAGCTGAAAGTCCGTATTGCCCAGCGACAGCCCCGAAACCTGAGGATCTGGAGAAGGTCTGTATGGAGGGAGTGGGCCAAAATCCCTGCTGCAGTGTGTGCAAACCTGGTCAAGACCTACGGGAAACGTATGATCTCTGTAATTGCAAACAAAGGTTTCTGTACCAAATATTATGTTCTGCTTTTCTGATGTATCAAATACTTATGTCATGCAATAAATGCAAATTAATTACTTAAAAAGCATACAATGTGATTTTCTGGATTTTTTTGATTCCGTCTCTCACAGTTGAAGTGTACCTATGATAAAAATGTCAGACCTCTACATGCTTTGTAAGTAGGAAAACCTGCAAAATCGGCAGTGTATCAAATACTTGTTCTCCCCACTGTAGGTACTTAGTTGTATTAGTAGTTGTAGCAATAGTTTTTTAGTAGTTGTATTAGTAGTTGTAGCAGTAGTTTTTAATGTTGTATTAGTAGCTGTAGCAGAAGTTTTTATTAGTTGTAGGCCTATTAGTAGTACTACAAATTCTTTATGCTGTTAATGGAAGTTTTGTTGTTTGTTTAACTATTATTATTATTATTATTATTATCATTATTATTATTATTATTATTATTATTATTATTTAATTGTTATTATTATTATTATTAGACAGTAGTTGCCATATTATTATTATTATTATTATTATTATTTATTTTTTATGTCATTTTTATTATTATTAGACAGTTGTTGCCATATTATTGTTATTTCATTGTTATTATTATTAGACAGTAGTTGCCATATTATTATTTCATTGTTATTATTATTAAACAGTACTTGCCATATTATTTATTATTATTATTATTGTTACTTAGTTGTATTAGTAGTTGTAGCAATAGTTTTTAGTAGTTGTATTAGTAGTTGTAGCAGTAGTTTTTAATAGTTGTATTAGTATCTGTAGCAGAAGTTTTTATTAGTTGTAGGCCTATTAGTAATACTACAAATTCTTTATGCTGTTAATGGAAGTTTTGTTGTTTGTTTAACTATTATTATTATTATTATTATTGTTATTATTATTATTATTATTATTATTATTATTATTATTATTATTATTATTATTATTTAATTGTTATTATTATTATTATTAGACAGTAGTTGCCATATTATTATTATTATTATTATTATTATTATTATTTTTATGTCATTTTTATTATTATTAGACAGTTGTTGCCATATTATTATTATGTCATTGTTATTATTATTAGACAGTAGTTGCCATATTGTTATTTTATTATTATTACTATTAGACAGTAGTTACCTTAATAATAACAATAATAATAATAATAATAATAATATTTCATTGTTATTATTATTATTATTAGACAGTAGTTGCAATATTATTGTTATTTCATTTTTTATTATTATTATTAGACAGTAGTTGCAATATTATTTTTATTTCATTGTTATTATTATTAGACAGTAGTTGCCATATTATTATTATTATTATTTCATTTTTATTATTATTATTAGACAGTAGTTGCCATATTATTTCATTGTTATTATTATTAGATAGTAGTTGCCATATTATTTCATTGTTATTATTATTAGACAGTAGTTGCCTTATTATTATTTCATTGTTATTACTATTAAACAGTAGTTGCCTTATTATTATTTTTATTATTATTATTATTATTTCATTGTTATTATTATTAGACAGTGGTTGCCATATTATTATTATTATTATTATTATTATTATTATTTCATTGTTATTATTATTGGACAGTAGTTGCCTTATTATTATTATTATTATTTCATTGTTATTATTATTAGACAGTAGTTGCCATATTATTATTATTATTATTATTTCATTGTTATTACTATTAGACAGTAGTTGCCATATTATTATTTCATTGTTATTACTATTAGACAGTAGTTGCCATATTATTATTGTCACGATCGTTGACTGATGACTCGTGGAACCAAGGCGCAGCGTGATAAGCGTAAATTTTATTTAGTACACCACACGAACAAAACAACAAAGCGAAACGATACGGAAGTCCTGAGGTTACAACAACACAAACCTTTACGGAACAAGATCCCACAAACTAACTGGTGCCAACAGGCTGCCTAGTGTGGTCCCCAATCAGAGACAACGAGCTACAGCTGTCTCTAATTGGGAACCACCCTGGCCAACATAGATCAACACGATCTAGAACAAAAACATAGAAAACTAAACAATGAAAATCCACACCCTGGCTCAACATTTAAGAGTCCCCAGAGCCAGGGCGTGACAATTATTTCATTGTTATTACTATTAGACAGTAGTTGCCATATTATTGTTTCATTGTTATTATTAGACAGTAGTTGCAATATTATTATTATTATTATTATTATTTCATTGTTATTATTATTAGACAGTATTTTATTTTTTCACCTTTATTTAACCAGGTAAGCCAGTTGAGAACAAGTTCTCATTTACAACTGCGACTTGGCCAAGATAAAGCAAAGCAGTGCGATAAAAACAACAACAGAGTTACATATGGGATAAACAAAACGTACAGTCAATAACACAATAGAAAATCTATATACAGTGTGTGCAAATGTAGTACGTTATGGAGGTCAGGCAATAAATAGGCCATAGTGCAAAATAGTTACAATTTCGTATTAACACTGGTAGATGTGCAGAAGATGATGTGCAAATAGAGATACTGGGGTGCGAATGAGCAAAATAAATAACAATATGGGGATGAGGTAGTTGGGTGGCCTAATTACAGATGGGCTGTGTACAGGTGCAGTGATCGGTAAGCTGCTCTGACAACTGATGCTTAAAGTTAGTGAGGAGATAAGAGTCTCCAGCTTCAGAGATTTTTGCAGTTCGTTCCAGTCATTGGCAGCAGAGAACTGGAAGGAATGGCGCCAAAGGAGGTGTTGGCTTTGGGGATGACCAGTGAGATATACCTGCTGGAGCGCATACTACGGGTGGGTGTTGCTATGGTGACCGATGAGCTAAGATAAGGCGGGATTTGCCTAGCAGTGATTTATAGATGACCTGGAGCCAGTGGGTTTGGCAACAAATATGTAGTGAGGTGCCAGCCAACGAGAGCGTACAGGTCACAATGGTGGGTAGTATATGGGGCTTTGGTGACAAAACGGATGGTACTGTGATGACTACATCCAATTTGCTGCATAGAGTGTTGGAGGCTATTTTGTAAATGACATCGCTGGTCAAGGATCCGTAGGATAGTCAATGTTCGAGGGGCATGTTTGGCAGCATGAGTGAAGGAGACTTTGTTGCGAAATAGGAAGACGATTCTAGATTTAACTTTGGATTGGAGATGCTTAATGTAAGTCTGGAGCGAGTTTACGAGTCTAACGCGGACACCTAGGTATTTGTAGTTGTCCACATATTTTAAGTCAGATCCCGCTGAGAGTAGTGATTCTAGTCGGGCAGGCGGGTGCAGGCAGCATTCGATTGAAGAGCATGCATTTAGTTTTACTAGCATTTAAGAGC
This sequence comes from Coregonus clupeaformis, assembly GCF_020615455.1. Classification (NCBI taxonomy): domain Eukaryota; kingdom Metazoa; phylum Chordata; class Actinopteri; order Salmoniformes; family Salmonidae; genus Coregonus; species Coregonus clupeaformis. The sequence goes on from NW_025537358.1 coordinate 21,134, forward strand.
AGTTGGAGGCTCGGAAGGAGTGTTGTATGGCATTGAAGCTCGTTTGGAGGTTTGTTAACACAGTGTCCAATGAAGGGCCAGATGTATACAAAATGGTAAAGGTAGCTTCGTGCCGGTGGACGATGCCCAGCCATAGCAAAATGCTTGTTGAAATCTTCGATTATCGTAGATTTATCGGTGGTGACAGTGTTTCCTAGCCTCAGTGCAGTGGGCAGCTGGGAGGAGGTGCTCTTATTCTCCTGGACTTTACAGTGTCCCAATTTTTTGGGAGTTAGTGCTACAGGATGCAAATTTCTGTTTGAAAAAGCTAGCCTTTGCTTTCCTAACTGATTGTGTATATTGGTTCCTGACTTCCCTGAAAAGTTGCATATCGCAATGTTCGATGATAATGCAGTACGCCATAGGATATTTTTGTGCTGGTCAGGGCAGTCCAAGTCTGGGGGTGAACCAGTTCTTAGTTCTGAATTTTTTGAATGGGGCATGCTTATTTAAGATGGAGAGGAAAGCACTTTTAAAGAACAACCAGGCATCCTCTACTGACGGAATGAGGTCAATATCCATCAAGGATACCGGGCCAGGTCAATTAGAAAGGCCTGCTCGTTGAAGTGTTTTAGGGAGCGTTTGACAGTGATGAGTGGTGGTTTTGACCGCGGACCCATTATGGACGCAGGCAATGAGGCAGTGATCGCTGAGATCCTGGTTTAGAGGGTCAATTAGTCAGATGATATCTATGAGGGTGCCCATGTTAACAGGTTTAGGGTTGTACCTGGTAGGTTCCTTGATAATTTGTGTGAGATTGAGGGCATCTAGTTTACATCAGGACGGCCGGGGTGTTAGCATATCCCAGTTTAGGTCACCAAGCAATACGAACTCTGAGGATAGATGGGGAAATCAATTCACATATGGTGTCAGGGCACAGCTGGTGGCTGAGGGGGTCTGTACAAGCGGCCAGTGGAGACTTATTTCAGGAAAGGTGGATTTTAGAAGTAGAAGCTCAAACTGTTTGGGGACAGACCTGGATAGTATAATAGAGCTCTGCAGGCTATCTCTACAGTAGATTGCAACTCCGCCCTCTTTGGCAGTTCTATCTGGATGGAAAATGTTGTAGTTGGGAATGGACATTTCTGAATCTTTGGTGGCCTTCCTAAGCCAGGATTCAGACACTGCTAAAACATCAGGGTTGCGGAGTGTGCTAACGCATTGAATAACTCAAACTTAGGGAGGGCTTCTGATGTTAACATGCAAGAAACCAAGGCTTTGCGGTTACATAAGTCAACAAATGCAGTGGCGGCTGGCGATAGAGATAATCTTAAATAAAATTATTTTTTTTATAAAAATAAAAATAATAATAATAATAATAAAAACATCGTATGTCAATATTTGTGTGTTTGAAATATGGAATGCACACAGTAATATGTGTAAGATATGATAGAAAATAATATTCGCAACCTTTCCTCTGCCTGTCAAAGCGCCTGTCAGCTCTGGGCGATACAGAAAGTGCCCCGAGGAGGCGGGTCTCAGTATCAGTTAAGCCAATTGCTAATTTAAGATATGAATGTATGACATAAAATGGTAGCTAATCAGCGATTTTAATTGAATCCAGGAGGGCGATTATTTTATCGCCTGCTCGCCCTGATAAAATAAGGACTCGGGCTCCAGTGGCTCCATTTTTACTGGCGACAATGGCGACATAAGCGTTACTCCTCCAAGACCCAACCCTAACTCGGTGAAATCTCTCCTCCAAGATCCGTTTGAGAGGAGAACTTTGTCAGAGAAAGTTCAGGTGAAAGAGCTGGGGATCAACCTGACCTCTCAATCAGACAGCAGGCTAGCGAGAAAGGGAAGCAGTATATGCGGCTTCGATCCCGTAGCTGGTACACCAGGAAGGCTTGGCTAGCTGGGTGCACTGATGCTAATGCTTTATTTTGCTTTCCGTGCGTTGCTTTTTTAAAACGACGGGTCAGATTCAGCATGGACAGGTACCGGAGTGAGGGATATGAAGCACCTGTCAGAGAAGGTAAAGAAACATGAGAACACCAGGGCACACATGGACAACTCTGTAAAGCTAGCTGTATTAGGAAGGGTGAACATTGCTACGCAGCTGGATGACGGCCACAGGATTACGGTGAGAAACACAATGAGGAGTTGGATAAAAACAGGCACATTCTATCCAAAATTATCGATTGTGTGAAGTTCTGTGGGGCTTTGAGTTGGCCTTGCGTGGGCACGAGAGACTGACTCTCGGACAACCCCGGCATTTTCCGGGGCTTGAGTGGATTTTGTTGCCTCTCGACAGTGTGCTGGAGGGAGCACCTAAAGACAGCTACCGTTACACAACACTGTGTACGAGTACAGGGATGACCTCCTAACGTGTTTCCAGACCATCAGAGGCTCTGGGAACTTTGATGCCCCGACTGTCAGAGAGGCGGGGGGCTTGTGAGGATGCTCGAAGAGACGAGGCTTTCTGTTTTTCCTGGCACTGTTCCACAAGATCATGCCAAATGTGGAGATGCTTTTCAGCCAGCTAGCAGAAGAGGAACATCGACCCTGTCTTCATTAAAGCACTTGTCCAGAGAGTTCACAGAAATGGCATGCTAACAATCAGGTAAATAACTATATATACTATTGGCTGATAAAGATGCTGTTAGAAAGATGGAAAGGTCACTTACAACAGTTTACCTAAATGTGTCTGGTCATCAAAGTGAGTGATTATCATAGAGCCGTCACAATTATATTTGTTTTAGTATTTTAAAAGGAAAGAGAGACATTTACATTACATTTTAGTCATTTTAGCAGACGCTCTTATCCAGAGCGACTTACAGTTAGAGTGCATACATTTTTTTCATACTGGCCCCCGTGGGAAACGAACCCACAACCCTGGCGTTGCAGCGCCATGCTCTACCAACTGAGCTACACGGGACCACATTAGTTTTGGCAAGATCTGAAAAAGAGTTGGTGGATGAACCTCAAACATTGAAGAATTACAGCAGTTTGCTGCTGAAGAATGGGCCAAATTGCCAGCAGAAAAGGTGCAGCAAGCTCATTGATATCTACAATAAGCATATGTTGGCAGCTATCTTGGCCAAAAGCTGTGCAACCAAGTACTAGCTCCAGGGTGCCAATAATTTAGTCCATGACATTTGTCTATATTTTCTAAATTACAATTGTAAACTTAAGTTTGCAGAAATATAATTAAAGGTGTGGAGACCCATTTTTTCCTCTCAAATTTCAACTGATTTTAGAAGAAATAGGAATTATTTTAAGAAAAGCCCAAGGGTGCCAATATATTTGGACACAACTGTATGCCTTCAGTCTAATTGGAATGTATGGCAGTAGAGTTGTTTGTATTTCTCCCTAACCAAAATGGCTGCCATTAGGATACCATTCAGGATTTTTTTTCACCTGTGTTACCACGACAATCACGCCAAATGAGCATTGCATTTTGTGTGCTCCTTCAGTGTGAATGCGCAAATTTGATATGGGTCACATGTAAAACTGATACATAATTGATACAGATTTACGGTATGTTGCCTATATATTACTATATACCGGTATTGATGCAGCAGACCAGTTTGGGTTTTTACTTTACCTTCTATAACTTGGTATTTCAATGTTTGGTTTGTTAAATGTGGTAATGCCACTCCGCCATGTAACGTCCGTTTTTTCTAGTTTACTCCGACTCAATTTGTCGTCTCTCCCTCTCTCACAAGTACCACCCCGTCACTCAAGGAGCGCGGTTGTTGTTCTCGACCACGGAACAAGTGTTTGTCAAAAAAGACACAATCAGACGTTGATAATAATGCAGGAAAGTACTACACAGTTTGTAATCGAATTATTCAGGTGTCCACCAGGTCAATTTCTAGAAGAGGCCTAGTTGTTATTGAAGATTAACTTTATTGCTAAGTGCACAGCAGAACAAAATTATGTTGCATCCCTCTCACAAATGTAATAGAAAAAGGCTTTAAAAACGTAATAACATCAGTTAATTGTGTACATCACAGGTTAAAAGCAGTTACTAGACATAGTTTGTGTGTATATACACACTATCTGTCTGTCTGTCTGTCTGTCTATATATATATATATATATATATATATATATATATATATATATATATATATATATATATATATATATATATATATATATATATATATATATATATATATATAAAAGTCCTGGTTGTGTGTTGAGGGGGGAATTAGCAGTGAGCTAAGAAGTCTGATTGCAAGTTATCAAATTAAACTTTATTTTTTTGGACCCAGGCCTCAATTTTCCCTCTTTGTGTGGGGACAGCGCATCTGACGAGCAGCAACAGCCCATCAAGCGACGGAGATGCTGGGACCAGAGAACAACAGAGGTTGGCTATAGAGGTAAGTTGTGATGATTGTCAGTGTTTCCCCCATAGAACTTTTTTCAGGCCTGGTAGTATGTAGCCAAAACCTGAACAATCAGCACCTTGGTAATCATATACTTGAGTTGGACATAGGCATGTGTCAGTCAGGATCACTTGCATCAAAATAGCTTAATTGCAAATTAAAGCTGATGATGTATCTTTTACAGGTATGTGATACCATCCTGAGTCATGCCAAAGAGAGGTTCTCGCTTCACCCAGCACCTCATCAGCGCAACACTATTGCACGGAGAGTTGTTCCCACAACACAGTGTGAAGTTCCCCGATAAGCGCTTTGAAACAACCGTGGAGGCGTACCCCATGTTGAACAAGGCCAAGCTCAAAACCGAACTGTCCTCTCATCTATGAGAACAGTGAGTTCAAGGCTTGCAGTGGTGCAGTGCCCCTGTACCAGTTCTTCACGGAGAACAACCTTCAGAGCACTTTCACAGAGACTGCCAGCCTCCTCAAGATCCCTCATCACCACACCCATGACAACACTGCTGAGTCAGAAAGTGCTTCTCTACACTGAAAAGGATCAAGACCTTCCTGAGAAACAGCATTGACACAGGATCGCCTGAACGCTCTGGCTATGCTCTCCATGGAGAAGAAACTTGTCAGGGACATTCCTGACTTTAATCAAAGGGTCATTGAGAGGTTTGCCACTCAGAAGGACAGACGGGCAAAATTCCTGTACAAATAAGATGACAGACACACACACACAGAGCAGCTCTGGCATGTTTCTTTGTATATAGTTGACCTTAGCATAAAAAAATCCAGTTATATATGGTACTCTAGAAAGTCTTAATAGTGTCTTTGCTAATATTACTGTATATATGTTGTTTTGTATCAATTAATTGTTGCAGTTCTGGAGCACATTGACAATTAGTCACATTTAGTAGTGATCATAAAAAATACTGTATGCTATTCTTCCAGTCAAAGGTTTGAGTTCATCCACTTGATATCCATTTCTATATTATACATCCTTTTTATACAGTGTAAGATTTCCTATAAACTTTATAATAATTTCATGCTATTGTCCACTTTTCCACTCTGTTCTGACAGCATGCCTGTTGCGTTGCCTGTTTACTACCAATAGTAAAAAGTTCACTTTAAATGCAAATGAAAGGCTTGGTTTGTGTAATATGTTTTTTGTGTAAGAATGCCTCAACTTTTTAATATTGGCATTAAATAATTACTGAATGTTTCACTGAGCACTGCTGTCCTGCAGTTTGTGTTAAAATATATCGCGATGGTTACAGGAAAAAAGTATGGCACAGCCCCCACCGAGAATATTTTTCACCAGCCGCCACTGAACAAATGATAGCGCCTGGGGAGTAGGAGTGATACTGGGGCTACAGGGCCTCAGAGTTAACCTCTACATCCACAGAGGAACAGAGGAGGAATAGAATAAGGATACTTGGGTTAAAAGGCTTTAAGAACTGATCTTCTAGTCGTTGGGTACAGAGAATAAAAGGGGCAGATTTCCCGGGTGTTGTAGAATAGATTCAGGGCAGTATGTCAGACAATGATATGGAAGGATATGAGTACAGTGGAGGTAAACCTAAGGGTAACGATGAAAGAGATAGCATCACTGGAGGCACCGATGAGTCGGTCTCTGCGTGTGTGGGCGGTGGGACAAAGGGAGCTATCTGAGGCAGGTTGAGCGGGACTGGGGGCTCTAGCAGTGAAAAAGTACAGTAAGAACCAACCTGAAACAGCAATAGGCAAGGCATATTGACATGGGAGAGAGGCATAAAGCAATCACAGGTGTTATTCGAGAGAGCTAAGACAACAGCTGGTAATGGCGATGACAGTTTGAGCTGGGAGACTAAACAGATTAACAGGATGGGGTACCGTATAAAGGAACAGTCCAGCAGGCATCAGCCTTGGCTGAGTGATCATAAGGGTCCAGTGAACATCAATAGGTGAGTCCGGGTGTCACGCCCTGACTTATGGGACTCTAGTATGATGAGTCAGGGTTGTGGAGAGTTCTATGTTGTATTTTCTATGTTCTTGTTCAAGGTGTTGTATTTCTATGTTTGGTTTCGGGTGTGATTCCCAATCAGAGACAGCTATCACTCGTTGTCTCTGATTGGGGATCATACTTAGGCAGCCTGTTTGCTATCATTAGTTGTGGGATCTTGTTCCGTGTAGAGGCTTGTGTTGTGTTTAGCCTGAGTACTTCACGTTACGTTGTTTTGTTGTTTTGTTCGTGTGTTTATCATTGAAATAAACATGTACGCATTTCACGCTGCGCCTTGGTCTGACCCGTCCTTAAACGAACGTGACAGAAGATCCCACCACACATGGACCAAGCAGCGTGCCCAGGAGCAGACATCCTGGACATGGGAGGAGATCCTGGACGGAAAGGGATCCTGGACATGGGAGGAGATTCAGGCTGGGATGGATCGCCGTCATTGGGAGGAGACAGTGGAGGCCCGCAGAAGGAGCAACGGCAACGCAGAAGGCGCCGGCCGAGGAGGAAGCCCGAGAGACAGCCCCAATATTTTTTTTTGGGGGGGCTAAAAGGGTGGTCGGGGATCCATGGAGAAGAGCCCCGATCACTGCACTCGTGGGGGCTCAGGGAGGAGTCCTCACAGGAGGAGGACTGGGCGCGGAGAGTGAAGAATGGTATAGTCGGAGATCTCTAACGTCAGTTCCCAGTCGGTACACCTGCGTGCCTGCGTCTCACACCAAGCTAGTGGTGCGTGGTGCCAGTCCGGCTGGCCCGTTCTGTTCCTCGCGCCAAGCCAGTGGTAGCGTGTCGCCAGTCCAGCCGGCCCGTTCTGCTCCTGCACCAAGCCAGTGGTCGCGTGTTCCCAGTCCGGCCCGGCCTGTTGCTTCCTCGCACCAGACTAGCGGTGCGTGTTCCCAGTCCGGTATGGCCCGTGCCTGCTCTCCCACACCCAAGCCAGTGGTGCGTGTCGCCAGTTCGGCCGGCGTTCCTGCTCCTCGCACCAGGCCAGTGGTGCGTGTTCCCAGTCCGGCCCGGCCTGTTCCTGCTCCTGACCAAGCCAGTGGTGCGTGTTCGCTGTTCGCCCGCCTGTTGCTCTCGCATCCAGACTAGTGGTGCGTGTTCCCAGTCCGGTACGGCCCGTTCCTGTTCCTCGCACCAAGCCAGTGGTGCGTGTGCCCAGTCCGGCCCGGCCCGTTCCTACTCCCCGCACCAAGCCAGTGGTGCGTGTCTGCTTGCCCAGTACGGCCTGTGCCTGCTCCCGGCATTAAGCCAGTGGTGCGTGTGCGCCAGTCCGGCCTGGCCCGTTCCTGCTCCTCGCACCCAGGCCAGTGGTGCGTGTTGTCGGCCCGGCCTGTTCCTGCTCTTGCACTCAAGCCAGTGGTGCGTGTTCGTAGTCCGGCCCGGCCTGTTGCTCCTCGCACCAGACTAGTGGTGCGTGTTCCCAGTCCGGTACGGCCCGTTCCTGTTCCTCGCACCAAGCCAGTGGTGCGTGTGCCCAGTCCGGCCCGGCCCGTTCCTACTCCCCGCACCAAGCCAGTGGTGCGTGTCGCTAGCCCAGTACGGCCTGTGCCTGCTCCCCGCACCAAGCCAGTGGTGCGTGTGCCCAGTCCGGCCTGGCCCGTTCCTGCTCCTCGCACCAGGCCAGTGGTGCGTGTTCCCAGTCCGGCCCGGCCTGTTCTGCTCCCTCGCACCCAAGCCAGTGGTGCGTGAGGTTCGGCAGTCCGCCCGGCCTGTTGCTCCTCGCACCAGACTAGTGAGTGCGTGTTCCCAGTCCGTACGGCCGTTCCTGTTCGCACTAAGCCAGTGGTGCGTGTGCCCAGTCCGCCCGGCCCGTTCCCTACTCCCCCGCACCGCCAGTGGTGCGTGTCACTAGCCCGGTACGGGCCTGGATGCCTGCTCCCCGCGACCAAGCCAGTGGTGCGTGTGCCCAGTCCGGCCCGGCCTGTTGCTCTCTCGCACCAAGCCAGTGGTGCGTGTGCCCAGCTCCGGCCCGCCGTTCCTGCTCCCCGCGACCAGCCGAGTGGTGCGTGTCGCCAGCCCCGGTACGCCCGTACCTGCTCCCCGCACCAAGCCAGTGGTGCGTGTTCCTAATCCGCGCCCCGGTCCGTTCCTGTTCCTCGCAGCAAGCCAGTGGTGCGTGTTCCCTGTCCGGTACGGCCCGTGCCTGCTCCACGCACCAAGCCAGTGGTGCGTGTTCCCAGTCCGGTACGGCCCGTGCCTGCTCCCTGCACCAAGCCAGTGGTGCATGTTCCCAGTCCGGTACGGCCCGCACCTGCTCCCTGCACCAAGCAAGTGCTGTGTGTCGCCAGCCCGGTACGCCCCGTACCTGCTCCTCGCACCAGACTAGTGGTGCGTGTTCCCAGTCTGGCCCGGCCCGTTCCTGTTCCTCGCACCAAGCCAGTGGTGCGTGTTTCCAGTCCAGTACGGCCCGTGCCTGCTCCCCGCACCAAGACAGTGGTGTGTGTCGCCAGTCCGGCCCTGCCCGTTCCTGCTCCTCGCACCAAGCCAGTGGTGCGTGTTCCTAGTCGGTCCGGCCCGTGCCTGCTCCTCCCACCAGACCAGTGGTGCGTGTGTCCAGTCCGCACGGCCTGCCCGTGTCCACCGGTGCCTGCTCACTCCCGGAACCTCGGAGCAGTCCCGCTCCACCAGGGGTCTAGTCGTCCGGTCGGCTGCTCCCACTCCGGGCCAGAGCAGTCCGCTCCACCGGTGCCTAGTCCAGCTCCGGTCCAGCAGCTCTACTCCGGAGCAGGAGCAGTCCGCTCCCACCCGGTGCCCAGGTCCAGCTCCGGTCAGCGGCTCCAGTCCGAGCCAGAGCAGTGCGCTCCACTCGGTGCCCAGTCACAGCTCCGGTCAAAGTGGCTCTAGTACAAGACTTCAGACGTCGGCCCCCTCCAGGATCGGGGTCCCCACACCAGGTCCAGACAGGGCTGCAGTCATCGTGGGAGGAAGTGAGAGGCAGCGCGCCCTTCGAGGTCCAGACCACCAGGGCGTAATGGGAGGCTGAGAGAATTGGTTGATCACGCCCGGGAGCGGGATCCGCCTCCGAGGCGGAATACCCACCCGGACCCTTCCGCTGTGTGTCAGGTTGGTGCTGGTTCGGAGTTTAGCTTGGAGGACTTCACGTCACGTTACGTTGTTTTGTTCGTGTGTTTATCATTGAAATAAACATGTACGCATTTCACGCTGCGCCTTTGGTCTAACCGTCCCTTAAACGAACGCAGCAGACTGGCCGGAGTAATTATCCAGGCTAGAGCTGGCTGGTAGGTAGTGCAGCCACGGACAATGGTGAAGACTGGCTAACGGTATTTGATAGAAGAAGAATAGCTGTCTAGATGGCTAGTTTTGCAGCTGGATGTTCTGATGGAAGGTATAAAGAAATAACAGAATCCGATTTCCACATTGGGTGAGGCCAGGGTTGCAGGAAAGTATATTTAGTTAAAGGATGGAAAAGAGGATTGAGAAATATATACGAAAAGAAAAAAAAGAAACTGCCTATTGGTAAAGGAGGACACCACAGAACACCACTGAAAAGCCATCTTATTATATTTCCATTTGTTATTATTATTATTAATAGTGGTTATATTAATATTATTTCATTGTTATTGGATTACTATTAGACAGTAGTTGCCATATTATTATATTTCATTGTTATTATTACTGTTAGACAGTAGTTGCCACATATTATTATTATTTCATTTGTTATTCATTATTTCATTGTTATTATTATTAGACAGTAGTTACATTATATGTGTGTGTTATTGAAGTATTATAATTGCTATCATGTATATTTATTTGAGATCGATCTTGAAAAACGAGATCTTGCATCTTGAGATTTCATCCTGAAAATTTCAAATAATAATAAATAAATAAAATATGCCATTTAGCGTGTTGCCTTTTATCCAAAGCGAATTAGCATCTGCGTGCATAAATTTTACATACACACACAAGACAATGCCACACACGACCTGCAAGTGTAAAGGACGTGGCAGTGCTTGCTTAGCGAGCACTTCCTCCTGAGTCGGCCCGTAGTGGCGACCCGTGACTTTCGAGGGTCTCCCGAGTGTAGCGCAGTGGTCTAAGGCACTGCATCTCAGTGGTAGCTGTGGCCACTAGAGATCCTGGTTCGAATCCAGGCTTTCTGTAAATGAGCTAAAGGAACCTGGGAACCCATGGGGCGGCGGTGCAGTGGCCCAAGCGTCGCCCAGGGTGGGAGATGGCCGGCAGGGAATGTAGCTCAGTTGATAGAGCATGGCGTTTGCATGTCAGGGTTGTGGGGTTCGATTCCACATGGGGTAGTGAAGTTAATGTACAGACCTAATGAGTCGCTCTGGATAAGAGCCGTCTGTCTAAATGACTAAAATAGTAATAGCAAATGTAAATGTACCGGTGGCTCAATCCCGGACCTCTGTCATTTTAGCCTGAACCGCCTCAAGAGTCCGCACCAGTCAGGCCACACCGGTTTACCGTGTGCCCAGTCCGGCCCGGCCCCGTTCCTGCTCCCCGCACCAGCCAGTGGTGCGCGGTGTCGCAAAGCCCGGATTTACTAGACCGGCCCTCCCGCAAAGCCAGTGGTGGCGTAGCTTATCCCGGCCCGGCCCGTTCCTGTTCCTCAGCACCAGGCCAGTGGTGCGTGTTCTAGTCTCGCATGCACTGCAGTCCACGCATCAAGCCAGTGGTGCGTGTTGTCCGTAATAATCGGGCCTGCTCCCTGCACCGGCCAGTGGTGTACATTCCCAGTCCGGTACGGCCCGTGACTCCTGCCCTAAGGAGAGTGCTATGTTCCAGGCACAGCCCGGTGACGCGGATATGCTCTCCGCACCAGACTAGATGGTGCGTGTTCCCAATGTCTTAGGCCCGGCCCGTTCCTGTTCCTCGGTGACCAAGCCAGTGGTGCGATTTTAGTCTTGAAAAGAGATCTTGCATCTTGAGATTTCATCCTGCAAAATTTCAAATAATAATAAATAAATAAAATATGTTTAGCTGTGTTGCTTTTATCCAAAGCGAATTAATCATGGTGCATTACACATTTTTTAATACACACACAAGCCACAAGCACACACTGCACGCAAGTGTAAAAGGACGTCACAGTGCTTGCTTAGTGAGTATCACTTTTCCTCTGAGTCATGCCCTGACCGAGGCTCAATCCCGGACCTCTGCCATTTGAAGCATGACCACCCTCCCGAAGAGTCCATCCAGTCGGCTGACATCAAAGTTTACATTTTGGCTGGTGCAAGTGGCGACACTTCAGGCTGAGGAGTAAGTTTCACACATCCCCATGTGCTAACACACACACACATACAGACAGAGACAGATAATTTGCAAAAGCGAGTGAACGATCTGAGACAAAGGCAAAAGAAGCGTCTTCAATACCGGGTAAAAAAAAGGAACATAAAATTTGGACAGCCACCAATTGGGATCACGCTAAAAATACTTGAATCAGTTAACTAGAACCCATTACCCTTTATGGTTGTGAGGCTCGGGTAGTCATATCCAACCAAGAATTCACAAAGCTGGGGACGAACACTCAAATTGAGACTCTGCATGCAGAATTCAGCAAAAATATCCTCTGTGTACAACGTGAAACACCATATAATGCATGCAGAGCAGATTTAGGCGATACTACGAATGATCCAAATCACAGAAAAAAGAGCTGTTAAAATTCTACAACCACCTAAAAGGAAGCGATTCCCCAAACCTTTCCATAACAAAGCCATCACTCTACAGAGAGATGAACCTGGAGAAGGAGTCCCCGCCAGCAAGCCTTCCGGGGCTTGTTCACAAACATAAACAGAGCCCCAGGACAAACGTAATTGGCCCAACACAAATCATGAGAAAAAGATAATTAATTGAAAAGCATTGAAAGAGAACTAACAAAAAAACAGAGCACCATTTGGCCCTAAACAGAAATACACAGTGGCAGAATACCTGACCACTTGTGACTGACCCTAAATTAGGATGGAATTGACTGCATGTACAGACTGTAGTGAGCATAGCCTTGCTGGGAATGAGGAAAAGATCGCAGTAGGCAGACCTGGCTCTCAGAGAGAAGACAGGCTATGTGCACACTGCCCACAAAATGAGTTGGAAACTGAAGCTGACTTTCCTAACCTCCTGTCAATATGTATGACCACATTAGAGAAAACACATCTTCCCTAGATTACTCAGACCCACAAAGAATTCGAAAACAAATCCAATTCAGATAAACTCCCATATATATTGCGCAACCAGTGAAGAACAAACAATATGTAAATAAAACCCATATTTATATTTTTTTTTTTTTTTTTATTTACTTTAACTATGTAGCATCAAGTTACAACACTGTATAGACATAATGACATTAGAAATGTCTTATTCAGGCTGGAACTTGTGAGTGTAATATTGTGCTCTAATATTTATTTCACTTTTGTTCAGTTCACTTGCTTTGGCTTAATGTAAACATATGTTTCCCATGCCAATAAAGCCTTGAATTGAATTGGAGAACTTGAATTGACTAAGAGGGAAAGAGAGACGGGAGAGAGAGAGACATACAGAGAGAGAGAGAGGAAAGAGAGAGACAGTCTTTTATTTACAGATTTTCTTAATGATTTTAATTTCTATTATAACCCCATCCCCCCCACCCTTGATTAGTCTTGTTTACTGATTAATCCTATTGCGTTGACAATCATATTTTTCTAATGATGTTAATGTTTTTCAATTGACTAAGTAATGATGGTTTCTATATGTAGGTATATGCTAAGGGGTCATACATAAAGCAATTTTAAATTGAAATTGAAATAGACAGACAGACATATGTAGACAGCTGTTCATGTCTATACAGTGAGGGTGAAAAGGTATTTGATCCCCTGTGATTTTTGTACTTATTGCCCACTGACAAGATCAGTCTATAATTTTAATGGTAGGTTTATTTTGAACAGGAGAGACAGAATAACAACAAAAAATCCAGAAAAAACGCATGTCAAAAGTAGCCCATAAAATTGATTTGCATTTTAACAGGGAAATAAGTATTTGACCCCCTCTCAATCAGAAAGATTTCTGACTCCCAGGTGAATCTTTTATACAGGTAACGAGCTGAGATTAGGAGCACACTCTTAAAGGAGTGCTCCTAATCTCAGCTTGTTACGTATAAAATATACCTGTCCGAGGCAAGCAATCAATCAGATTCCAAACTCTCCATGGCCAAGACCAAAAGAGCTCTCCAAGGATGCTTGTGTGGACAAGATTGTAGACCTCACAAGGCTGGAATGGGCTACAAGACCATACAGCCAAGCAGCTTGGTGAGGAAGGCGACAGACAGTTGGAATGCGATTATTCAAATGTTGAAACACAAGAATAACTGTCAATCTCCACTTTCGGCCTGGGGCTCCATGCAACATCTCACCTCGTGGAGTTGCAATGATCATGAGAAGCGGGAGGAATCAGCCCAGAACTACCGGGATAATCTTGTCAATGATCTCAAGGCAGCTGGGAACATAGTCACCTAAGAAAACAATTGGTAACATTATCACTACCGCGTGAAGGGATTGATATCCTGCAGTGCGCATGGCAAGGTCCCCCTGCTCAAGAAAGCAGGTGACCCATTCCGAAGTTTGCCAATGAACATCTGAATGATTCTGGGGGAGAAGAACTGGGGAGGAAAGTGTTGTGGTCACAGATGAGACCAAAATGGAGCTCTTTGGCATCAACTCAACTCGCCGTGTTTGGAGGAGGAGGAATGTTTGCCTATGACCCCACATATCCATCCCCACCGCCAAACATGGAGGTGGAAACATTACCTCGCTTTGTAGGGTGTTTTTCCTGCTAAGGGGACAGGACAACTTCACCGATCAAAGAGACAATGGATGGGGCCTTAGATCATCTGGGTCTTGGGTGAGAACCCCCTGAAAACTGGGTCTTGGATGGGTATTCCAGCATGACAAGACCCAAAGACACTGGGGCTAAGAGCAAAAAAGGAGTGGCTCAAGGAGTGAAGACATTAAAGGTCCTGGAGTGGCCTAATAGTCCAGACCAATCCATAGAAAATCTGTGGAGGGAGAGTGTGCTGAAAGGTCCGAGTTGCCAAACGTCCAGCCTCAAAATCTTAAATGACTTGGAGATCTGAGAGAGGATGGGACAAAATCCACTCCTGAGATGTGTGCAAAACCTGGTGGCCAACTACAAGAATACGTCACCTGGAGTTGCCAACAAGGGTTTATGCCCAAGTACTAAGTAATGTTTTGCAGGAGGGGTCAAATGTAACTGCCACCCTCATTAAAAATGCAAATCAATTTACTCATTTGATGCGTTTTTCTGGAATTTTTTGTTGTTATTCTGTCTCTCACTGTTCAAATAAACCTACCATTAAAATTATAGACCGATAATTTCTTTGTCAGTGAGCAATGGTTTAAAATCAGCAGGGGATCAAATACTTTTTTCCTCTCACTGTACGAGGAATGGAGAGG
>NW_025537359.1:0-35907 GCF_020615455.1 Coregonus clupeaformis
TGGTGGCTCGAGTCTTGACACATTTTTAGGGCCTTCCTCTGACACCACCTGGGTATAGAGGTCCTGGATGGGTGGAAGATTGGGTTCAGTGATGTACTGGGTGTATACACTACTCCTCTGTAGTGCCTTGCGGTGGAGGTGAGCAGTGCATACTAATAAATCAACAATCAAATGTATTGGTACATGCGCCGAATACAACAGGTGCAGATATTACAGTGAAATGCGCATAGCCCTTAACTAACAGTGCATTTATTTTTAACAAAAAAGTAAATAAAAACAAAAAGTGTGTGAAAAAAAGAGCAGAAGTAAAATAAAATAACAGTAGGGAGGCTATATATACAGGGGGTAGTGGGTGCAGAGTCACTGTGGGGGGCACTGCTAGGTTGAGGTAGTTGAAGTAATATGTACATGTGGGTAGAGCAAAAGTGACTACGCATAAATACTACACAGAGTAGCAGCAGCGAAAAAGGATGGGGTGGGGGCAGGAATAGGGTAGCATGATTAGCTGTTCAGATTTATGGCTAGTAGAAGCTGTTGAGAAGTTTTTGGATCTAGACTTGGTAATTCGGCATCGCTTTTGCCTGGCGGTAGCAGAGAGAACAGTTATGACTAGGGTGGCTGGAGTCTTTGACAATTTTGAGAGCCTTCCTCTGACACCGCCTGGTATAGAGGTCCTGGATGGCAGGGAAGCTTGGCTCAGTGGATAACTGGGCCGTGACGCACAACCCCCTGTAGTGCTACTTACCAGGCGGTGATGCAACCAGTAGGATGCTCTGATGGTTCAGTTGTAGGCTGAGGATCTGAGACACCCAAGGAACTTGAAGTTTACTGTTCCACTACAGCCCCCGCTGTATGAGAATGGGGGCGGGTGTCTCTTTTATTTCCCTGTAGTCCACAATCATCTCCTTTGTCTTGGATCACGCTGAGGGAGAGGTTGTTATCCTGGCACCACACGGCCAGGTCTCTGACCCCCTCCTAGGTGTCTCATCGCTTGTCGGTGATCAGGCTTACCACTGTGTCCTCTTGGGCACAGGGACTATGGTGGTCTACTTGAAACATGTTGGTATTACAGACTCATAGTCAGGGACATGTTGAAAATGTAGTGAAGGGCTTTGCCAGTTGGTATGCATGTCAGCACACACACGCCCTGGTAATCCGCCTGGGCTGCGCCTTGTGAATGTTGACCTGCTTAAAAGTTTATAGCATCGAGAGACGTGGATCACATAGTATCCGAAACAGCTGATGTTCTCATGCATCTTCAGTGTTGCTTGCCTCAAGCGAGCATAGAAGTGATTTAGCTCGCTCTGGTAGGCTTGTGGGCGGGCAGTTCGCGCTGTGCTTCCCCTTTGTAGTCTGTAATAGGTTTCGCCCTGCCACATCCGACAAGCTTCAGGAGCTGGTGTAGTACATATAAATTTAGTCTGTATTGACTTCTTTGCCGTTTGATGGTTCGTGGAGGGTACAGTGAGGATTTTTATAGTTTTCCGGGTTAGAGTCCCGCTCCTTGAAAGCGGATCTACCCCTTTAGCTCAGTGCGGATAAGCCGAATCACGGGATCAGTGGGGAGATATCATCGATGCACTTATTGATGAAGCCAGTGACTGATGGGGTGTACTTTCAATGCTATCGTATCCGAACATATTCATTATGTGCTAGCAAAACAGTCTTGTATTAGCATTGGCTATCTAATCATTTTTTATTAACTGAACATTGGTGCTTCCGGTATAGGTTTTTGCTTATAGCAGGAATCAGGAGGATAGAGTTATGGTCAGATTTGCCAAATGGAGGGCGAGGGAGAGCTTTGTATGCGGCTTCTGTGTGGAGTAAAGGTGGTCTAGAGTTTTTTTTTTCTGGCTGTACATTTTAACATGCTGATAGAAATTAGGTAGAACGGATTTAAGTTTTCCTGTATTAAAGTCCCTGCCACTAGGAGCTGCCTCTGATGAGCGCTCGTCTGCTTATGGCCTTATATAGCCTATTGAGTGCAATCTTGGTAGATAGACAGCTACAAAAATATAGATGAAAAACTGGTAAATATTGTGGTTCAGCTTATCATGAGATATATCAGGCGAGCAAAACCTTGAGACTTCTTAGAATTAGAATTTATGCACCAGCTGTTAAGCTATAAATATACACAGACCGCCAACCCTTGTCTTACCGAGTCAGCCGCTTCTATCCTGCCCAAGGGGAAGGGGAGGCAGTCCGCTAGCTGTATGTTATCCATGTCGCCGTTTCAGCCACGATCGGGTGAAACATAAGATATTATAATTTTTAATGTCTTAAGATAACTTAGGTTTAGATCATCCAATTTGTTTCAAATGATTGAACATTAACACAGGGATTGATGGAAGAGGCAGTTATGGAGGAGTAATGGTCGATATCTAGCTTTTGTATAAGAGACAGGTGGAGAAGACAGTAGATAATAAATAAATTCACACATAATAGTACGAGGAAAAAATCTTAGCCATTTCTTGTAGAAAGCTTGGCACATTAAATGGATTTTTGCCATCTCTTCAATGCAAAACTGCTCAGCCAAGGGGTTGTACAGAACCCTTAAGTATATTACAGAGGGGATCTGTAGTTGAGCCAGGGGGGGTTTTATGTGTTTGTGTGCTAGGTGATTGTAGTTGTTTGATGGGCGGAGTTCAATCAGAGGCAACGGTAGGTTGTGTGTTGATTGGGAACCATATTTAAGTACTGTTTTTCCACAGTGTTTGTGGGATCTTGTTCGGATGGTTTGTGTTGTAACCAAGACTTACGTTGGTATCTTTGTTGTTTTGTTGGTGGTGAATATAAAAAAGTTAATTCATGCTGGCATTGGTCTCTTCCCGACATGTGAAGAAGATCCATTCATAACGGGACCAAGCAGTGCGGGTTCAGGGAGCCAACAAGGATCTGAAGGATAGAACCATGCGGTAAGGGGGAGGAGGAGAGAGGTTGGACTTTGGAGCAGAGGAGCGAGAGGTCTGGGAGAGAGCCGATGGAGGCTGGCCCACGGGGAGTGGAGAGACACCCAGGAATTTTTTTAGGGGGGTAGCGTGGACGGCGGGGCAGCAGGAGGCCGGGATAGAGTGGTTAGCGGGTTGGCAAAGGGAGGCCGGGCAGGTTAGGGAGTCACTGGTCACCAGGGGGAAGGAGAATGTAGAGGCATCGGCGAGGAAGTACTGGGTGTGTTGCCAGTCCGGGTCGGCCCGCTCCGATCCCCGCGAGGGTGGTGGTGGGCTGTAGGGTGGCTTGATCCTGTCCTCGCACCCGAGCCTGTGGCGCTGCGCCGCCAGCCCGGGTCCGTGCATGTTCTCGCCTCGGACCGAAGCCTGTGGTGGCGTCGCCAGCCCCGGGTCCGGCATGTTCTGCTCGCACTCAAGCGTGGTGCGAGGCTGCCAGCCCGGTCGCCTGTTCTGCTCCACCAAGCTGTGGAGGCAGCTGCGCCAGTGGGAGGTCGCTCCCCGCACGGCCGGGGGCAGTGGCAGCCCGGTCCGCTGTTTACCGCATCAAGCCAAGGGGGTGCAGCGCCTGGCCCGCTCCCCCCGCGACTCAAAGCCAATGGTGCGCGCGGGCCAGCCTGGCACAGCCCGGTGTTTCCACCGGTGTGCCTGGTCCAGCACCGTGAGCTGCTCCACCCCGGAGCTGAGAATCAAGTAAATTAAAATAGTAGCTGACACACAGAGACCAGGGGCGCTTTGGGGGGCTGGTTGGAGGTGTGGGGGGGCCGAGCCGGGAACCGTCCGAGGAGGAATGGCTCACCTCCCTGCTCGAGTTAGGCTGGCGCGGCCGCAGTGCGCTTTGGGGGGGGGGGATTGTCGACGCCCTGGAGCTCTGGGACCTATGTTGAGCCAGGGTGTGTGGTTTCAGTGTTTTGTGTGCTAGGGTGATTGTTGAGTTTGCTGTTTCTATGTTGGTGGGGTGGGGGTTTAATCAGAGGAAGAATCAGCTGTTGCTTGTGTCTCTGATTGGGAACCATATTTAGGTAGCCTGTTTTTCACAGTGTGAGGATGCAGAGTTTGGAAGCTCGGGGGTTGTTGTGGTGAATAATAAATAAAGTATGTTTAATTCAGAATCCAAATTTAATTGATTGAGGTGGGTGATTAGACCATTCAAGATATTTAAATGTTACTTAAACCACTCAAGTGTTACTTTAGCAGTACGTTTAGGGTCATTGTCCTGCCGGAAGGAGAACCCCTCCCAGTCTCAAATCCCTGAAACAGGTTCAAGAATTTATGGATTGACGCATCCATCAATTCCTTCAATCCCGGATCAGCTCCCCAGTCCCTGCCGACGAAAAACTATGGTTGGGGGATGAGAGGTGAAGGTGCGCAAATATGTTGATGGCCAAAAGCTCAACTTAGTCTATCTTACCAGACTACCTTCCTCCATATGTTTGGGGAGTCTCCGACATGAGTTTTGGCAAACACCAAACGTGTTTGTTATTTTTTAATTTAAGAATGGTTTTTTTGGCTATTGGCGGAAGTTTCAGTCTGTGGGAGTGTATGGCTTAAGTGGTTATGGACAGATATCAATCTTCGCAGGGAGCTTTGCAGCTCTTCAGGGTTATTTTTGGTCTTTTGTTGTCTGATGTAGTGGCCCTCCTTGCACTGGTGTGAGTTTTGGTGGGCGGCTCTGAAGGTTGTTGTGGTGCATATTTGTTCCAATTTTTTAATAATGGATTTAAGGTGGGGATGTTAACGTTCTGATATTTTTTTATAACCCAAACCCTGATCTGTACTTCTCAGCAACTTGTCCTGACCTGTTTGGAGCGGTGGAGCGGTCGGTCCAGGTGCCTGATTAGTGGTGATAGAGACTTGGGGTTTAGAAAGTGGATTGAGATGATGTGACAGATCATGCGGACACTTAGATTGCTACATATGGTGGACTTTATTTAACTAATTATGTGATTGGAAGGTAATTGGTTGTAACCATATCTTTATTTAGGGCTTAAAGGGTGAATAATATGCACGCACGAATTTTCAATTATTTATTTTGTAGATATTTAAATCACCAATTTGGACTATTTTTGTGTATGTCATTACATGAAACCCAAATAAAAATCCATTTAAATTACAGGTTGAATGCAACAAATAATAGGAAAAACCCAAGGGGGATGAATACTTGAAGGACTGTAATATGTAAAGACATGCATATGATATGCTAGAGCAGTAACAGACAGATGTATTAGTAATACCAGCGAGCCATCAGCAGGCCGGGGAAGAAGGTTCTACACAGACTCTGCCAGCTATACCCCCTAATCCAACAACCCCAACCCAGCCCCCTGCCCTGATGTTAATTCCCTGGACTCCTCTTCCTGATCTCAGTTGCTGTCTATCCCTCTCTTTCTTTCTTCTTTTGGTGTGTGCAATATGTAATATAATGAATCTTATACATTTATAGAAGCAGATCTTAAAAGAGAGAGAGCCATGTAGTATATGTTGCTTATTTTTCTCCCCTGCCTTCGGCTTTAGCTTAGTATTTCTCTCGCTCTGTGTTTTGGTCTTTTTTGTCTGGTGATTTGTGCTCACCGCTCTAGACTAACTCATTACTACAGCATAGCATACAGCCCAGTCAGTCAGTGTGGCTTTGGCATCAGCAGAACAACTATAGCTCCTTCAGCTCATTTACTGAGAGAGGGAGAGGTAGGTGAAGAAAGAGAGAGATGGGTGCTGTCTCCTTCCTCTCTCCGCGGTTCTCTTTCTCCTCCTCCCTATACACCAGCTCTGCTGACTGGAGAAAGCTGTTACTTTCTGCCTCATCTCTTGTTCTGTTCCTGGATGGCCTGTGTCTCCTGATGTCTGCCCCAAGGCTGGGAGGAATGGAGCTTGAGTTGGCAAGGACACACACTTTGGATTGGATAGTGTAGGGCCAAAGAAGGGTACTCTAACGCAGTGTTATCCCATCACCATTTCCTTTGTTTCCCTGGATGAAGAATAGTTCACTGAAAGGGCATTCCAGTCAGATTGACGAAACAATATCCAGTGTGTTTTCTATTATCGGAAGATACTTCTAGTATGTCTATGTTTCCTTTATTACACCTATCCATCGAGTCTCATGTGGGCTTCCCCTTCTGCAGTTTATTACCAAATGAGCTTTATGTGATTTATAGTTATGAGTTATAATGATGCGAGTCTGACAGAGATATATGGCTAATCTATATCCATATGATCTATGTATTGTTCCGGCTTGTGAGATACAGAGACAGAAGGGGGTTCAGTGGGGGCAACAAGAGAGGTAACACAAAGACTGCAAAAGGTCAGAGATCTGTAAGCTTTAGGTGTCTGTGCTTTATCCACTGTCCTGGAACTCTAGGGACTATCGGAAGTGTGATAGGCATATCACAGTGACTGAGTTGCATTCTAGGAGTGTGGTGTATCCAGTTGTGTGTGTGTGTGTGTGTGTGTGTGTGTGTGTGTGTGTGTGTGTGTGTGTGTGTGTGAGAGAGAGAGAGACTGACTCTTGGCCCTAGCTCCTGACTGGACTACAGCTCTGCGAATGTATTCTGTTGGATTTTCCATCACCGCAGCACTGTTTTTCCTCTTCTCTATCCCTTGCTTATTCAACATCCCTCCTACACGCATTAAAAAACCAGTGGTGTCTACTTATTTTCATTTCATTTCATTTCACAACTCTCATTTATTTTCCATAAGTCAACTTAACCTAATTATTTGTTTGCCTTTTCTCTCAAATACATATCTTCTTACTCCCACCACCATGTTACTACATCATTCTCCCACCCTTCATTTATTCTTGTTTCCCATCTTTCTTGTTACACATTCATTTTTTAATGTTTTTATTATATCTACTCTCCTGGCTTCATCTGTTCCACCTCCCATCTTCTCTCACCTTCTGAAAATACATCTGTTCTCACATCTCTTCCCTTACCATTACCACTTATATCCCTGACCCTCCCTATCTCTACTCTTTTCTCCGTCCTCTTCTTCCTCCTCTATTCTCTCACCTCCCTTCTCTCCCACCTTGCTCCTCTCTCTTCCTTCTCTCACCTTGCTCCTCTCCTATCTTCCTTCTCCTCACCTTGCTCCTCTCCCTATCTTCACCTCTCACCTTGCTCTCTCTATCTTCTTCTCTCACCTTTGCTCCTCTCCTATCTTCCTTTCTCACCTTGCTCCTCTCCCTATCTTACTTTTACCCTCCATCCTCCTTCTTCCTATCTTCTGTCTCTCCACCACTGCTCTCATAGCTCCCTCCTCTCTCCTGAGTCAGTTACTTTCCTCCCACCATCTCCTCCTATCCTGAGTCAGTTACTTTCCTCCACCATCTCCTCTCTCCTGAGTCAGTTGCTTTCCTCCCACCATCTCCTCTCTGCTCTCTCCCTGTATCAAAAAGTCTTCTTCTTCTCCAGTAGGCCCCACCTGCGATCGGTGGACGTGAAGATCCTGCAGCAGCTGCTGGCGGTGACCGAGGGATCGAGGCATGTAAGTGGCTCCTGGAGGGAGCGTGGCACCTGACCAGCCAGCTGCAGTAAGTCTGACCAGCAGCCAGTACAGCCTGGGAGAGGGTCCTGGAGGAGACACCTGAGGGGGCAGCTGGAGCAGCCTGCAGGACCCCCTCCAACGACAAGCTGGATAACATCTCTATAGGCAGTTATCTGGACACCCTGGCTGATGACATGGACGAGTACTGCCCCTCTAGTTCTGAGTCTGTGCTGTGTTCCTCCACTAGGGGACTGCAACCGCCTACCCCCGGACCGGGGGAGGGACAGGGGCGGGGCAGTGCCTGGGGCAGGGGCTGGGGCAGAGCCTGGGGCAGGGGGCTGGGAGAGGTGCTGGGGATGGGGCAGGGGCTGGGAGAGGTGCTGGAGCTGGTGCTGGGAGAGGTGCTGGAGCTGGGGCTGTAGAAGGGTCAGTGCCTACGGAAGGGGTTGGGGTTGGAGCTGGGGTAGGACCAGGCACAGGGAGCAAGGTAGTTGTTGATCCTGGCTTTCCCCAAGTCAAGCCAGACATCCCCAAGGAGTCTCCCATTTGACTAAGGGCTACAGAGGCAGTGAAAGGAACCACCATCACCAAGGGATACCAAGGACCCCAGCCAAACCCATGGGCAGCCCAGTAAGAGCAATGGCGTCCTGGAGAAAGCAGGGTCAGGCAAGCAGGAGGACCTGCTGATTCTTGCCTGGGTCTGCCTGGCTGAAAAGCTGGGGAAAAGCCACAGCCCCAAACTCAAACCCTATAAGAACGGCAAGATAGACCTGGATGCCTGCAAGATGAACAGCAAGATGCACCTGGGGTATGATGCACACTGGCGTCAATGGTGCAGTCGCAGGACGTATGTTACATTTCTGTGAGGTGGATGTATTACACCACTATTGAGTTAAAATCAACCCAATTTGGGTTATTTGGTAACTAAGCATTGGGTAAATGTTGGACAGAACACACACTGGGTTATTTTGACCCAGCCAGTTAGGTTTTGTGAATAACTGAACATGTTGGGTTGTTGGGATTACCCAAACATGGTTTAATTTAACCGCCAATTGGGTTATATTCATTTTCATGCTGGGCTGAGTAGCTCAGTCTTTTAAAAAAATTTAATCCATAGGTTATTTTCAGGAGGCGTGGCTTATTAGCTGAGTGGCCTTCAGATAGTTATTTTTCGCCACCAGTGAAAATAAATGTAATTCTTTGTTCATAATCTTAAGTACACTGCTAATTTCAATTTTCATAAAAATAATACACATTACATATCTCTCAATGATTATTAATAACATATATTTTTTTACATATTGTTACAAAGTGGCAAGTATACCAACATTGGGTTTTGCATAGGCTTTTTAAGGAACTCTTAGACTTTTGTAAGCTGAATTAAATCTACTAAAGTGTCAGTGTACAACCTCAACATGTGATATCAATACAATAGAACAGATAAACTTTGAATTATGTTTACTCTCACGGGTGGCCAAAAATAACTATATGAAACCACGGCCCTACCTAGCCAAGGCTTCAAGTCTTCCGACCTGAGTGCTGGGTCTCAATAACCCAGCATCAATAACCCAGCAACAACAACCCAACCCTGCTCTCTTTAAAGAAAACAACCCAAGTGACTCCAATGCCTGCAACCTAAAGTTGGGTCATCCAAACAACTCAACATACTTTTGCTCCCTCATGTGACGACCATACCGGTCAAAGATTAAGAGAGAGGGGGCCTTGGACTAAGCTATGGTTGAGTGCACATATTATACAAACTTCTAACCGTTTTCATGTGCAAGAAATCAGGTGTGGATGAGTAGGAGAACACAACATTATTCCATTACGGTTCTATTTACTCTAAATGAACATTGTTGTCAGTATTATATTGGGGATAAAGCACAGTGTTGATATTTTTCTGAATCAAGTTTGTTTTTGACTTGTTTATCATCTCTTCCTTTATGCATTGGAATATACAGTACCAGTACCAACAGAAAAATATATATTTGGTACAATCACTCACATCTATAGAACCTAGTTTGCCCTCACAACCCCATGTCAAAATTATTGTAACACACCTATAGATACGGAATCATTCTCATACATACTGTAGGGTGTGTACCATCATAGTATGCAAAGAGGCGATATAGAATGTTCCTACTGTTTGCGACCTGTGAGTATTGTGGATGTCCTAGTACTACAGTACTTAACGCAGTCAATGCAATTTGTATAATCAGTGAATCGCATACAATTAATCTGTGCATCAGGTACTTTATGGGGGGTTGTCGAGAAACATGTCTCACATATGCTGAGTGTTATTATTGTTCTTTTTTTAACTGTAACAGTATTTCAGTTTCATTGGGGTAGCAAGCAGTTGTTGTGATTAGTGTCATCCTAAATATTATGCCTGTATCTCAGTCCCAAGATGACTGCACAGTTGTTCTGATAATCCTGGTCGTTTAAATGACTGATTCAGTACTCTGCTGTCCGGTGTCTTAATGAGTCCAACTGTCTCTGTTCTTTCACTCTGTTGAGTGGTGTGAACTTCTTACAGTGATTTGTGGTGAAAATTGCTAATCGTGATGCTGACTGCTTTATTGGTGAAAAATTATCATGAAAAATGTGTGAAAAAAAAATATATACAATCATGGGAGAAGAAAAAGAATTTACCACTGCGAGCCTTTTTATTGGTTATAAACAACCCACTCTCACACAGAAAAGCAATAATGTCTGTCACACTCAACGCAGGGGTTGCCAGGATGACAGAGGTGAGAGCACGTGTGTATGAACATGTGAGAGCACGTGTGGCATGTACATGTGAGTGCACGTGTGTATGTCACATGTGAGAGCACGTGTGTGATGTAGACATGTGAGTGCACGTGTGTTTGCGACTGGCCCGCTGTGCACAGGTGCTTTGTCAGAGTCCCAAGGGGCTATTCTTCACTATAACCTCACCATAAGTCATAATCACTGGGAGAACAATGCACTGCATGACATCCATATAAGGTGCATATAAGTATTGCGAATGTTATCAAATGTGATATGCATAGCATTCATTACATTATCCAGAGCTGACTCACAGGAGCAATTAGGTTAAGTGGCTTGCCCAAGGGCACATCAACATATTTTTTTCACAAAAGTCGTTTCAAAAGATTCAAAACTTCTCTTAACCGCTAGGCTATCTACCGCCCAGTCAACCACGTTAGTGTAACAAATCAAATGATGATGGATTGTTTTTCAATTGAATCATTTTAGGATTTCCCTTAGTGATGTTTTGGATTCTGTATACTATGCCATTTACGACCTTGTTACAAGCTGACAGTCTTGGTTCTATTGTTTTAGGGTGTCTGTCGTGTGAATGTCTTTGCCCACGTGTCTTCCAGTTCTGTACCACTCAGCACTCCTACCAGAGCAGCATTTTTAATATGTTTCAGATGAGTTCTCACTTTCAGACCTCAGCTACATTCACGGCAACCTCCACCCACTCCTCCCTGTTCCGTGACACCCACTCCTCCTGTCTCTCTCCACCTCCTGTCTTACACACACTCCTCCCTGTCTCCATACCCACTCCTCTGTCTCCACACACCCACCCTCCCTGCTCCGACTCCCACTCCTCCTTGTCTCCTCACACCCCCTCCTGTCTCCACCACCCACCCCTCCTGTCTCACCACCACCCTCCTCCTGTCTCCCACACCCCTCCCTGTCTCCACACCCTCCTCCTGTCTCCACCTCTCTCCTGTTCCCGCACCTCCTCCTGTCTCCTCCTGCCCTGTATACCCACCTCCTCCCTGTCTCCGGCACACCCACCCTCCCTGTCTCCCACCACTCCTCCTGTCTCCACACACCACTCTCCCTGTCTCCGCCACACCCTACCTCCCGTCCTCTACTCCTCCTGTTCCTTCCCTCCACTCTCTCCTTGTCTCCTTCACACACCTCACTCTCCCTGTTCCTGACATCTCACTCCTCCTGTCTCAACACCACCCCTCCTGTTCCTCACCCCCTCTGTCTCCGCACACCCACTCCTCCTGTCTCCGTACACCATCCTCCCTGTCTCGCACACCACTCCTCTGTCTCCGACACCTACCCTCCCTGTCAACACGTGCACCTCCTCCCTGTCTCCATCACACCGACCTCCTGTCGCACACCGACTCCTCCTGTTCTCCGCACACCCAACTCCCTGTCTCCGACCCTCCTGTCTCGGCACACCCACCCTCCTGTCTCCGCACACTCCTCCCTGTCTCCTCACACTCCTCCCTGTCTCCATGCGACACCCACTCCCTCCTGTCTCACGACACCCACTCCTCCTGTCTCGCACCACCCATTCCTCCTGTTCTACACCCTAATTCCTCCCTTGTTCTCCGCACACCTCCTCCCTGTCTCCGCACACCCACTCCTCCTGGCTCTGCACTCCACCTCCTGTCTCACACACCACCCCTTCCTGTTCTCACATACCTACCTTCCCTGTCTCCGCACACCCACTCCTCCCTGTTCCTTCGCACACTACTCCTTGTCTGCTCCCACTCCTCCTGTCTCCACACTCCTCCTTGTTCTCCATCCACTCCTCCCTGTCTCGCATACCACTCTCCCTGTATCTACACACCCACTCCTCCCTGTCTCCCCACACGCACTCTGTCTCCACCCTTCTCCTGTCTCCCCACACCCACTCCTCCCTGTCTCCCACACTCCCACTCCCTCCTGTCTCCACACACCCACTCCTCCCTGTCTCTGCACACCCACTCCTCCTGTCCCCCGCACACACCTCCCCCACTCCTCCTCCCTGTCTCCTACACCCACTCCTCCTGTCTCCCACACCCACTCCTCCTATATTTCTCTCCAGACACATTTCTCCTGCTCTCATACACCCTATCTCCTCCTCCGCTCCACCCTGTCTCCACCCACTCCTCCCTTTGTCTCCACCCCTCCCTGTCTCCATCACACCTCTCCCTGTCTCTGCACGTCCACTCCTCCTGTCTCCACCCACCCACTCCTCCTGTCTCCACCCACCCTCCTCACCTGTCTCACACACCCACTCCTCCCTGTCTCCGCACACCCACTCCTCCCTGTTCTCCCCACACTCTCCCTGTCTCCAGCACACCACTCCTCCCTGTCTCCACACCACTCCTCCCTGTCTCTCGCACACCTACCTCCCTGTCTCCGCAGACACTCCACCTCACCTCCTCCTGTCTCCGCTACACCCACCTCCTCCTGTCTCCACACACCCACTCTTCCTGTCTCCTGCCCACCTCCTCCCTGTCTCACTTTCCCCCCTCATCTACACACCACCTCCTCCCTGTTTCGTACACACCCACTCCTCCTGTCCCACACACCTACTCCTCCTTGTCTCCAGCACACCCACTCCTCCTGTCCTCCGGACACCCACTCCTCCTGTCTCGTCACACCTACCTCCCTGGTCTCCGCACCTATCCTCCTGTCTCCGCACACTCCACTCCTCCTTCTCCTGTTCCACCACTCCTCTCCTCTCCGCACACCACTACCTCCTTGTCTCGCAATCCCATCCTCCTGTCCTCCGACACCCACTCCTCCCTGTCTCCGCACGACCTCCTGTCTCCACCTGCCCCCCTCCCTGTCTCCACCTCCTCCTCCCTGTCTCCGACACACCCACTCCTCCCTGTCTCCACACCCACTCCTCCTGTTCTCCACACACTCCTTCCTCCTGTCTCCGCATACTCCTCCTCCTGTCCTCCACATAACACACCTCCTCCTAGTCTCCACACACCCACTCCTCCCTGTTCTCCGTGACACTACCTCCCTGTCTCCCGCACACCCACTTCCTCCACTTCGCACCACCTCCTCCCTATCTCCTACTTTGCGTGACTCCCTCCCTGTCTCCGC
The DNA here is from genome assembly GCF_020615455.1 of Coregonus clupeaformis. Classification (NCBI taxonomy): domain Eukaryota; kingdom Metazoa; phylum Chordata; class Actinopteri; order Salmoniformes; family Salmonidae; genus Coregonus; species Coregonus clupeaformis. The sequence continues at coordinate 13,257 of NW_025537359.1, forward strand.
ACATTATCTTCCCTTGTCTCCACACCCACTCCTCCTGTCTCCGCACACCCACCCCCTCCCTGTCTCCGACACCCACTCCTCCTGTCTCCAGACACCCTCCTCCCTGGTCTCTACGCACCCACTCCTCCCTGTCTTAACATGCACTCCTCCCTTGTCTCCCGCACACCCACCCTCCTGTCTCCGCACACCTACTTCCCTGTTCGCTTACCTACTCCTCCCTGTCTCCTATTCCCACCCTCCCTGTCTCCACCCACCCTCCCTGTCTCACACCTACCTCCCTGTCTCCACCACCCACTCCTCCCCTGTCTCCGTAATCCACTCCTCCTGTTCTCCGCACACCCACTCCTTCTCTCCTCCTGTCTCTACATCACCTCCTCCCCTGTCTCCATACCCACTCCTCCCTGTCTCCAGACACCCTACTCCCTTGTCTCCGCACACCTCCTCCTGTCTCCACATTCCCATTTGAACTCCTCTGTCTCGCACACCCTACTCCCTGTCTCGCACACCCACCTCCTCCCTGTTCGCACACCCTCCTCCCTGTCTTCGCACACCCACTCCTCCCTGTCTCGGCACACTACTCCTCCTGTCTCCCACACCCACTCCTCCCTGTCTCCACACTCCACTCCTCCCTGTCTCACACCCACTCCTCCTTGTCTCCGGTACACCACTCCCCCCTGTCTCCCCCCACCTCCTCCCTGTCTCCACACACCTACTCCCTGTCTCGCACACACTCCTCCTGCTCCTTTACCGCCTCCTGTCTCGCACCCACTCCTCCTGTCTCCGCATACTCCACTTCCTCCTTGTCTCCCACACCTTACCTCCTCCTGTCTCCGCACACCCACTCCTCCTGTCTCGCACTACCGACTCTCCTGTCTCCGGATACCCACTCCTCCCTGTCTCCTACACACCACTCTCCCTGTTCTCCCCACACACCACTCCCTTCCTGTTCTCGACACACACTCCTCCCCTGTCTCCACACCACCTCCTCCTGCACACCTCCTCCTGTCTCCCGACACCCACTCTTCCCTGTTCTCCACGACACCCACTCCTCCCCACTCTCCACGCACACCCACCCCTCCTGTCTCCATTATCCCATCCTCCTGTCTCCCGCACACTCCCACCTCCTCCTGTTCTCGCACACCACCCCCTCCGTTCCTGTCCATACAACCTGTCTGCTCGCTCCCACTGTCTCCTTGCCTCCGCACTACCTCCTGTTCTCCATTAATTTTACCTCCTCCCTGTCTCCCGCATATCTACTCCTCCTGTCTCCGCACACCACTCCTCCTGTCTCCGCACCCACCCTCCTGTCTCGCACACCCTACTCCTCCTGTCTCCGCACACCCACTCTCCCTGTCTCGCCACACACTCACTCCTCCTGTATTCCTCCCGCACACCCACTCCTCCCTGTCTGCACACCTACTCTCCTGTCTCCGCACACCACCTCCTCCCTGTCTCCGCACACCCACTCCTGTCTCCTGGGGCACCCACCCTCCCTGTCTCCAGATTACCCTACTCCTCCCTGTCTCCGCACACCCACTCCTCCCTGTCTCCCTTTTACACCCACTCCTCCCTGTCTCCACACACCTCCTCCCTGTCTCCGCACACCTACTCCTCCCTGTCTCCACACTCCTCCTGTCTCCGCACCCTCCCACTGCGCCCCCTCCTGACACCTACCTCCCTGTCTCCGCACACTCTCCTCCTGTCTCCGCACACCCACTCCTCCCTGTTCTCTAACACTACCACTCCTCCCTGTCTCCCTTACCACTCCTCCCTGTCTCCACACCTCTGTCTCCACACCCTCCTCCTGTTCCAACTCCACTCTCCCTGTCTCCACTCCCACCCTCCCTGTCTCCACACTCCCTCCTGTCTCCGCACACCCACCTCCTCTCTGTCTCCTGCATACACTCCTCCCTGTCTCCACACCCACTCCCCCTGTCTCCACACACCCACCCTCCTGTCTCTTGCTCATCTCCAGCACCTACCTCCCTTCTCCTCTCCTCTGTCTCCTACACACCCATCCTCCTGTCTCCACTCACCTCCTGTCTCCTTACACCCTCCTGTCTCCACACTCCTCCCTGTCTCCGCACCACTCCTCCCTGTCTCCACCACCCACCTCCTGCTCCACACACCCACTCCTCCTGTCTCCACCACCCACTCGCTCCTGTCTCCACACTCCTCCCTGCACACCACTCCTCCTGTCTCCACACCCACTCTCCCTGTCTCCACACATCCTCCCTGTCTGCGACAACTACTCCCTCCCTGTCTCACACCCACTCCTCCCTGTCTCATCCTCCTGTTCCACCCATCTCCTGTCTCACACCCACTCTCCTGTCCCCACACTCCACTCCTCCCTGTCTCCACACACCCACTCCTCCTGTCTCCGCACACCCACTCCTCCCTGTCTCCACACACCTCCTGTCTCCACGCCCCCCTCCCTGTCTCCACACCTCCCTGTCTCCTACACCCACTCCTCCCTGCTCCACCACTCCTCCCTGTCTCCCACACCCTACCTCCTGTCTCCTTACCCTCCTCCCTGTCTCCACCCACTCCCTGTCTCCACACACCCACTCCTCCCTGTCTCTAGCACCCACTCCTCCTGTCTCCCAACCACTCCTCCCTGTCTCCACACACCCACCCCTCCTGTCTCCACACCCACTCCTCCCTGTCTCCACACACCCACTCCTCCCTGTCTCCACACACCCACTCCTCCCTGTCTCCACCCACCCTCCCTGTCTCTACCTACCTCCTCCTCTGTCTCACACCCACCTCCCTGTCTCCACCACCCCTCCCTGTCTCCACACCTACTCCTCCCTGTCTCCGCACACCCACTCCTCCTGTCTCCCAGCCACTCCTCCCTGTCTCCCACCACCCCTCCTCTGTCTCCACCTCCTCCCTGTCTCCACACACCCACTCCTCCCTGTCTCCCACACCCCCCTGTCCCACACCTCCTCCTGTCTCACACACCCTCCTCCCTGTCTCCACACCCACCTCCTCCCTGTCTCCACACACCTCCTCCTGTCTCCACACACCTCCTCCCTGTCTCCACACACCCACTCCTCCTGTCTCCGCACACTCCCTCCTCCCTGTCTCCACACCCACTCCTCCTGTCTCCACACACCCACTCCTCCCTGTCTCCACACACCTCCCTGTCTCTACACACCAACTCCTCCCTGTCTCACACCTACTCCTCCCTGCTCACCCACCCTCCTGTCTCCACACCCACTCCTCCCTGTCTCTGCCACCCTCCTCCCTGTCTCCACACCCTCCTCCCTGTCTCGCACACCCTCCTCCTGTCTCACACCTACCTCCCTGTCTCAACACCCACTCCTCCTGTCTCGCGACACCCACTCCTCCCTGTCTCCGCACACCACTCCGTCTCCTGTCTCCGCACACCTCACTCTCTGTCTCCACACACCACCCTCCTCCTGCTCCACCTCTGTCTCCACACCTCCTCCCTGTCTCCACACACCCACTCCTCCCTGTCTCCGCACACACCCTCCCTGTCTCCACACCCACCCTCCCTGTCTCCACCCATGCCACCCTCCCTGTCTCCACACCCACCTCCCTGTCTCCACACCCACCCTCCTGTCTCCGCACACCTCCTCCCTGTCTCCACCCACCTCCCTGTCTCCACACACCTCCTCCCTGTCTCCACACACCCACCCTCCTGTCTCCACACACTCCTCCCTGTCTCCACACTCCTCCCTGTCTCCACACACCCACTCCTCCCTGTCTCCACACACCCACTCCTCCCTGTCTCCACACCCACCTCCTGTCTCCACACCCACTCCTCCCTGTCTCCACACCCACTCCTCCCTGTCTCCACACACCCACTCCTCCTGTCTCCACACCACTCCTCCCTGTCTCACACCCACTCCTCCTGTCTCCGCACACCCACTCCTCCCCTGTCTCCACCCACTCCTCCTTGTCTCCGCACACCCACTCCTCCCTGTCTCCACACACCCACTCCTTCCTGTTCTCCACACCCACTCCTCCCTGTCTCCTTTCCTCCCTGTCTCACACCCACCCCTCCTGTCTCCACCCACTCCTCTCTCACTCCTCCTGTCTCGCACACACCACTTCTCCCTGTCTCCACACCCACTCTCCCTGTCTCCCGCACACACCTCCTGTCTCCACCTCCTCCCTGTCTCCACCACCACTCCTCCCTGTCTCCACCACTCCTCCTTGTCTCCACACACCCACTCCTCCCTGTCTCCGCACACCCTCCTCCCTGTCTCCACACCTACTCCTCCCTGTCTCCACACACCCTCCTCCCTGTCTCCACACCACCCACTCCTCCCTGTCTCCACACACACCTCCTGTCTCCCCACACCTCCTCCCTGTCTCCGCACACCACTCCTCCCTGTCTCCACACACCCACTCCTCCCTGTCTCCCACACTCCACTCCTCCTGTCTCCACACCCACTCCTCCCTGTCTCCACACACCCACTCCTCCCTGTCTCCACACACACTCCTCCTGTCTCCACTACACTCCCTTCCACTCCTCCCTGTCTCCGCACACCCACCCTCCCTGTCTCGCACACCACTCCTCCCTGTCTCCCACACCCACTCCTCCTGTCTCCCACACCTACTCCTCCCTGTCTCCACACACCCACTCCTCCCTGTCTCCGCACACCCACTCCTCCCTGTCTCCGCACACCCACTCCTCCCTGTCTCCGCACACACCTCCCTGTTCCCCTCCCACCTGTCTCTGTCTCCGCACACCCACCCCTCCCTGTCTCCGCACACCCACCTCCCTGTCTCCACACACCCACCCCTCCTGTCTCCCACACCCACCCCTCCCTGTCTCCCACACCCACCCCTCCCTGTCTCCACACACCCACCCCTCCCTGTCTCCACACACCCACCCCTCCTTGTCTCCACACACCCACCCTCCCTGTCTCCACACCTCCTCCTCCCTGTCTCCGCACACCCACTCCTCCCTGTCTCCACACACCCACCCCTCCCTGTCTCCACACACCCACTCCTCCCTGTCTCCACACACCCACCCCTCCCTGTCTCCACACACCCACTCCTCCCTGTCTCCACCCACTCCTCCTCCACTTTCAAACTGTGGCCTTTTTCTTTCTTTTTCTTCACCTCCTCCTTTTTTCATCCTGTTTTCCACCAGCACAACGACTTGCTGGAAACACACGTCCAGTGCCAACGCACGTTAGTGCACATCTACTCACGGGCCATGGTACAATAAAGATGGCAATGGGGAAAGAGTGACCATAACCCAGTTCCTGGGGATGGAGAGGGGGATCTGTGTCCAAATGTATGCTTTGCCTTACAGACCCATGCACACTTACAGACCCATGCACACTGCATCTTTAAATATATTTTTTTCTTTCTCTCTCTATCTCTCTCTCTCTCTCGCTCTCTCGCTCTCTCTCTCTCTCTCTCTCTCTTTCTCTGATACTTCTTGAGAAGACAAGATCCACTGTAAGAATCTATATGTAGGCCTGTAAGAATTGGAATGGGAAAAAGAGTTCTCAAGAAGTATCAGTAGAACACGCAAATATTGGTTTGTCATAATATGAACTTGGTCACTGTCATAATATGAACTTGGTCACTGTCATAATATTAACTTGGTCACTGTCATAATATGGGCTTGGTCACTGTCATAATATGAACTTGGTCACTGTCATAATATGAACTTGGTCACTGTCATAATATGGGCTTGGTCACTGTCATAATATTAACTTGGTCACTGTCATAATATTAACTTGGTCACTGTCATAATATGGGCTTGGTCACGGTCATAATATTAACTTGGTCACTGTCATAATATGGGCTTGGTCACTGTCATAATATGGGCTTGGTCACTGTCATAATATGGGCTTGGTCACTGTCATAATATGAACTTGGTCACTGTCATAATATGAACTTGGTCACTGTCATAATATTAACTTGGTCACCTGTCATAATATGAACTTGGTTCCCCGTCATAATATGAACTTGGTCACTGTCATAATCTGGGCTTGGTCACTGTCATAATATGAGCTTGGTCACTGTCATAATATGGGCTTGGTCACTGTCATAATATTAACTTGGTCACTGTCATAATATTAACTTGGTCACTGTCATAATATGGGCTTGGTCACTGTCATAATATTAACTTGGTCACTGTCATAATCTGGGCTTGGTCACTGTCATAATATGAACTTGGTCACTGTCATAATATGAACTTGGTCACTGTCATAATATGGGCTTGGTCACTGTCATAATGAACTTGGTCACTGTCATAATCTGGGCTTGGTCACTGTCATAATATGAACTTGGTCACTGTCATAATATTAACTTGGTCACTGTCATAATATGAGCTTGGTCACTGTCATAATATTAACTTGGTGCTGTCATAATATGGGCTTGGTCACTGTCATAATATGGGCTTGGTCACTGTCATAATATGGGCTTGGTCACTGTCATAATATTAACTTGGTCACTGTCATAATATTAACTTGGTCGCTGTCATAATATGAACTTGGTCACTGTCATAATATGAGCTTGGTCACTGTCATAATATGGGCTTGGTCACTGTCATAATATTAACTTGGTCACTGTCATAATATTAACTTGGTCACTGTCATAATATGAACTTGGTAACTGTCATAATCTGGGCTTGGTCACTGTCATAATATGGGCTTGGTCACTGTCATAATATGGGCTTGGTCACTGTCATAATATGAACTTGGTCACTCTCATAATCTGGGCTTGGTCACTGTCATAATATGAACTTGGTCACTGTCATAATATGAACTTGGTCACTGTCATAATATTAACTTGGTCACCTGTCATAATATGAACTTGGTCACTGTCATAATATTAACTTGGTCACTGTCATAATCTGGGCTTGGTCACTGTCATAATATGAATTTGGTCACTGTCATAATATGAACTTGGTCACTGTCATAATATGAACTTGGTCACAGTCATAATATGAACTTTGTCACTGTCATAATATGAACTTGGTCACTGTCATAATCTGGGCTTGGTCACTGTCATAATATGAGCTTGGTCACTGTCATAATATGGGCTTGGTCACTGTCATAATATTAACTTGGTCACTGTCATAATATTAACTTGGTCACTGTCATAATATGGGCTTGGTCACTGTCATAATATTAACTTGGTCACTGTCATAATCTGGGCTTGGTCACTGTCATAATATGAACTTGGTCACTGTCATAATATGAACTTGGTCACTGTCATAATATGGGCTTGGTCACTGTCATAATATGAACTTGGTCACTGTCATAATCTGGGCTTGGTCACTGTCATAATATGAACTTGGTCACTGTCATAATATTAACTTGGTCACTGTCATAATATGAGCTTGGTCACTGTCATAATATTAACTTGGTCACTGTCATAATATGGGCTTGGTCACTGTCATAATATGGGCTTGGTCACTGTCATAATATGGGCTTGGTCACTGTCATAATATTAACTTGGTCACTGTCATAATATTAACTTGGTCACTGTCATAATATTAACTTGGTCACTGTCATAATATGAGCTTGGTCACTGTCATAATATGGGCTTGGTCACTGTCATAATATTAACTTGGTCACTGTCATAATATTAACTTGGTCACTGTCATAATATGAACTTGGTCACTGTCATAATCTGGGCTTGGTCGCACTGTCATAATATGGGCTTGGTCACTGTCATAATGATGGGCTTGGTCACTGTCATAATATGAACTTGGTCACTCTCATAATCTGGGCTTGGTCACTGTCATAATATGAACTTGGTCACTGTCATAATATTAACTTGGTCACTGTCATAATATTAACTTGGTCACTGTCATAATATGGGCTTGGTCACTGTCATAATATGGGCTTGGTCACTGTCATAATATTAACTTGTTCACTGTCATAATATGAACTTGGTCACTGTCATAATATGAACTTGGTCACTGTCATAATATGTGCTTGGTCACTGTCATAAAATGGGCTGGTCACTGTCATAATATGAACTTGGTCACTGTCATAATCTGGGCTTGGTCACTGTCATAATATGAACTTGGTCACTGTCATAATATAACTTGGTCACTGTCATAATCTGGGCTTGGTCACTGTCATAATATGAGCTTGGTCACTGTCATAATATGGGCTTGGTCACTGTCATAATATTAACTTGGTCACTGTCATAATATTAACTTGGTCACTGTCATAATATGAACTTGGTCACTGTCATAATCTGGGCTTGGTCACTGTCATAATATGGGCTTGGTCACTGTCATAATATGGGCTTGGTCACTGTCATAATATGAACTTGGTCACTCTCATAATCTGGGCTTGGTCACTGTCATAATATGAACTTGGTCACTGTCATAATATTAACTTGGTCACTGTCATAATATTAACTTGGTCACTGTCATAATATGGGCTTGGTCACTGTCATAATATGGGCTTGGTCACTGTCATAATATGAACTTGGTCACTGTCATAATATGAACTTGGTCACTGTCATAATATGAACTTGGTCACTGTTATAATATTAACTTGGTCACTATCATAATATGAACTTGGTCACTGTCATAATATGAACTTGGTCACTGTCATAATATTAACTTGGTCACTGTCATAATATGAACTTGGTCACTGTCATAATATGAACTTGGTCACTGTCATAATATTAACTTGGTCACTGTCATAATATTAACTTGGTCACTGTCATAATATGGGCTTGGTCACTGTCATAATATGGGCTTGGTCACTGTCATAATATTAACTTGTTCACTGTCATAATATGAACTTGGTCACTGTCATAATATGAACTTGGTCACTGTCATAATATGGGCTTGGTCACTGTCATAAAATGGGCTGGTCACTGTCATAATATGAACTTGGTCACTGTCATAATCTGGGCTTGGTCACTGTCATAATATGAACTTGGTCACTGTCATAATATGAACTTGGTCACTGTCATAATATTAACTTGGTCACTGTCATAATCTGGGCTTGGTCACTGTCATAATATGAGCTTGGTCACTGTCATAATATGGGCTTGGTCACTGTCATAATATTAACTTGGTCACTGTCATAATATTAACTTGGTCACTGTCATAATATGAACTTGGTCACTGTCATAATCTGGGCTTGGTCACTGTCATAATATGGGCTTGGTCACTGTCATAATATGGGCTTGGTCACTGTCATAATATGAACTTGGTCACTCTCATAATCTGGGCTTGGTCACTGTCATAATATGAACTTGGTCACTGTCATAATATTAACTTGGTCACTGTCATAATATTAACTTGGTCACTGTCATAATATGGGCTTGGTCACTGTCATAATATGGGCTTGGTCACTGTCATAATATTAACTTGTTCACTGTCATAATATGAACTTGGTCACTGTCATAATATGAACTTGGTCACTGTCATAATATGAACTTGGTCACTGTTATAATATTAACTTGGTCACTATCATAATATGAACTTGGTCACTGTCATAATATGAACTTGGTCACTGTCATAATATTAACTTGGTCACTGTCATAATATGAACTTGGTCACTGTCATAATATTAACTTGGTCACTGTCATAATATGGGCTTGGTCACTGTCATAATATGGGCTTGGTCACTGTCATAATATTAACTTGGTCACTGTCATAATATGAACTTGGTCACTGTCATAATATGGGCTTGGTCACTGTCATAATGTTAACTTGGTCACTGTCATAATATGAACTTGGTCACTGTCATAATATTAACTTGGTCACTGTCATAATATTAACTTGGTCACTGTCATAATATTAACTTGGTCACTGTCATAATATGAGCTTGGTCACTGTCATAATATTAGCTTGGTCACTGTCATAACATGAACTTGGTCACTGTCATAATATTAACTTGGTCACTGTCGTAATATGAGCTTGGTCACTGTCATAATATGGGCTTGGTCACTGTCATAATATGGGCTTGGTCACTGTCATAATATTAACTTGGTCACTGTCATAATATTAACATGGTCACTGTCATAATATGAGCTTGGTCACTGTCATAATCTGGGCTTGGTCACTGTCATAATATGAGCTTGGTCACTGTCATAATATGGGCTTTGTCACTGTCATAATATGAACTTGGTCACTGTCATAATCTGGGCTTGTTCACTGTCATAATATTAACTTGGTCACTGATAGTAGACTATAACTGAAGCGTGTTTGTATTTCATTATCAGATGCCCAGTATATGATGTTTGCTTATCAGACGTCCAGTGTATGTTGTTTGCTTTGAATCCAGGTGCCAAACACTCATCATCTGATTTTAACTGCAGACAAACAGAGCATGATTGTACAGAGTAATGGATATCCACTCAGTAACCATGGCAACGATCCAAACCAGGTTATACATATTGACATTAGAATGCCAGTGGCTGTAATGACTGTGCATATTGACTTTGTACTACTTAACAAGGCAATGTTGTCATTCCCAAATGCACAATATATTACAGAGGTATTCCCTATCCCACCTAGGGAAAGTGTAGTACAGTAAAGTACAGTTAGTTAGGGAATTACCAGACCTATGTCATAAGGAAAACTTTCAACCAGTAGCCTTGCAGCATCAGGCTGCTATATTTTCCCCATTCTGGATTAGAAAGCGAGTCACACCCTGTATAGCCAGCTGAGATACACTAAAGAGGCTTTTGGCCGCAGCGTGGCTAGTGAAATGGTGGCTAATGCTGGGGCCCCTGCTGGAGTGGCTTGAGGAGAGTTGGCTTATTATGTTTCCCTGGATTTTAGGTCCGGAATGGGGTGGTGGGGGGAGTACGGAGTGATGCGGAGGCAGGGAGTTGAAAGGAGCTTCTGCTTCCAATACTTCCTGCTGTTCTGTTCCCAGACACCTGACAGGGTCCTCAAAGAAAGCAGCCATTTTGTTGCCAGTCCGCTATGTGTGTTGTGTTCATATCTTGAACAAAGAGAAATGGAAGTGAAGTGAAATAAGGCCACTGCGATCAAATTATAGTGTATTGCATTGTCACGGTTCAGACAGACGACAAGAGGACCACAATTGCGTCACACCAGAAAGTTTATTAAAACTTAAGGGAGAAGGGAAGTAGGGAGTGAGTGAAGGCTCCAGGGGTTATCCCGTCCAAGGTGCTGGGTCTGTGCCCCCCAGTGGCAGCGGTGCGTCCGATGACGCCGGTGGTTGGTGGTCCAGAAGTCCTGGGGGAGGAAACACAGACACGAGGCGGATGAAACAAGAGCAGAAGTACAGTTCAAGGGAAATCCAAATACGTTGTAGCAAGGCAGAAGGCTGGTCAGAGTTACCGGGGTCGAAGAGTAGTCAGGAGTCGTAATGGCAGAAAGCAGGTCTGGTTTTCCTGGGGCAGAAGAGTATCCAAGAATCAGGCAGGTCCGGGGTCACAAAACCAGGGTGAGCCAGAAGCGTGAGCACACAGGTTCCGGGTGTGAGCTTTGCAGACGATCTGACAAAGGAGAGCTGAGAGACGGGACTTTAAATACTGGGAGAGGTTAGTGGGTAATGCAGCGCAGCTGGCAGAGTAATTAGAGCGAGCAGAGCAGGGACAGGTGGAGCTCGTTAGGCTGAGTAGAGAGAGAGAGATGAGCAGAGTGGAAGATAGTGGAAACACATTAAGGTGGTAACCCGGTGGAGTGAGAGGGCTCATGACAGAACCCCCCAAAGGGACGGCCCCAGAAGTCCCAAGAGCAACACCACGCCGGGCGGGAGGAGGGGAGCCGGAGGAGGGCTAGAACTCCTCCGAACGGTCCGAGCGAACGCCCTCATCCTCGGAGGAAGCCGGAGGGCCGTGGTCGGGAGATGGGACAGGTCCCGGGACAGGATCAGGCACAGGACAGGAAGCCGAGCGGGCAGGACGGTTAGGGATCCTCTGGGGCGGCCCCCTACGGATTGCAGGTTGATCAGGATGCCGTTGGTGGAAGGCGGTGATGAGAGTCCTATCCACAATCCGACTAGCTGGCACCCAGGTCCTTTCCTCAGGTCCATAGCTCCTCCCAGTCAATGAGGTACTGGAGACCCCTACCCCTCCGTCTGGACCCCGAAGCAGGCGGCGGACGGTGTAAACCAGACCACCATCGACGAGCCGTGGAGGAGGAGGACAAGGCGCAGCAGGGACCAGCGGACTCTCATGAACGGGCTTAATCTTAGACACATGGAAAGTGGGGTGCACCCTCATGGAATTAGGCAGTTGGAGCCGGACAGCAGTTGGGCTAATCACTCTTATGATAGGGAATGGGCCAATGAACCGAGGTGCCAACTTCTGCGACTCCACCCTGAGTGGCAGGTTCCTTGACGACAACCACACCCTTTGACCAACATGGTAGGTGGGAGCAGGGATTCTCCGACGGTTGGCCCCGGTAGTGTAGCTGGCAACGGATCTGAGAAGTGTGGCTCGGGCCTGTGACCAGGTGCGGCGACATCGACGGGACAACGCAAGTGCAGATGGGCAAGTAACCTCCCCTTCCTGACTGGCAAATAGAGGAGGCTGGTATCCATAAACACATTGGAAAGGGGACATACCGATGGCAGAGCAGGTCAGAGAATTGTGTGCGTACTCCACCCATGTCAATTGCTGCGACCAGGAGTGGGGTTGCGTGAAGTCATGCAACGCAGTGCCTTCTCGAGCTCCTGATTTGCCCGCTCTGACTGCCCATTGGATTGGGGATGGAATCCGGAAGTCAGACTGACTGTGGCTCCCAGCAGGTGACAGAACTCCTTCCAAAAAGCGGAGGAGAATTGTGGACCACGGTCAGAAACTACATCCTTTGGCAGTCCGTGGATCCGGAAGACGTGTTCCAGGACCACCTGGGCGGTCTCCTTGGCGGTTGGGAGCTTGGGGAGGGGAATGAAGTGTGCCATCTTGCTGAATCGGTCAACTATGGTGAGAATGACGGTCTTGCCCCTTGAAGGGGGCAGCCCCGTGACAAAGTCAAGGGGGCGATGTGAGACCAGGGACGTCTGGGCACAGGCAGGGGCTGCAGCAATCCGGCTGGGGGCTGGCAGGACGACTTGTGTTGGTTGCAGATGGGGCAGGCTTGGACGAATTCCCGTACATCCTTTCTCAGAGCGGGCCACCAGAACCTCTGGGCGAGCAGGTTGTAAGTGCGGGTGGAGCCAGGGTGACAAGCTAGGGCGGGAGTCATGTCCCCACTGAACGACCTGGGACCTTGGTTTTCGGGGGACAAAAAGGCGGTCAGCTGGGCAAGTGCTGGGACCGGGCTGGTTACGGAGAGCTTCCAGCACCTGTTCCTCAACAGCCCAGGTCAGAGCTGCTACGATGCAGGGACTTGGCAGAATCGACACAGGATCCTTGGAGGGGTTGTCATCCTTCTGGAATTGACGGGAGAGGGCGTCTGGCTTGGTGTTGCGTGATCCAGGCCGGTATGACAGAGTGAAATTAAACCTGGTGAAGAACAGGGCCCAGCGGGACTGCCTGGAGTTCAACCGTTTGGCCGTGCGGATGTACTTCAAGTTCTTATGATCGGTCCAAACGAGAAATGGAATGGTGGACCCCTCCAGCCAGTGACGCTTCACTCCTCCAAGGCAAGCTTCACAGCCAGCAGCTCTCGGTTCCCTATGTCGTAATTGCACTCAGAGGGGGACAACCGACGTGAGAAAAAGGCACAGGGATGGAGCTTCCTATCCTCCGCAGCCCACTGAGAAATCACAGCACCAACTCCCACATCCGAGGCGTCCACCTCCACAATGAATTGCCGGTCCACGTCAGGCATCTGGAGGATGGGAGCGGAGGTGAACCTTACCTTGAGGGTACTGAAGGCCTTGTCGGCTGCTGGGGTCCAGGTGAAGGGTTGCTTGGTGCTGGTTAGAGCAGTGAGAGGGGCAGCAACGGTACTGTAGTTCCGGATAAACTTTCTATAGAAGTTAGCAAACCCCAGAAACTGTTGCAGCTTCTTTCTGTTCTCCGGAACTGGCCATGACGTGACTGCTGATACTTTGGCAGGATCCATTTGGATACTTCCCTCTGCCACTATGTACCCCAGGAAGGCCACTGTCTTGACGTGAAACTCACACTTCTCTGCCTTGGCGTAGAGGGAATTCTCCAGAAGACGATGAAGGACTTGCTGGACATGGCGGGTGTGTTCAGACAGGTTTCTGGAGTAGATTAAGATGTCATCCAGGTAAACGAAGACAAACTTGTTTAACATGTCCCGCAGTACATCATTCACTAGAGCCTGGAACACAGCAGGAGCATTGGTGAGGCCAAAAGGCATAACCAGATACTCGTAGTGGCCTGTTGGTGTATTGAATGCGGTCTTCCATTCATCTCCCTCCCGGATCCGCACTAGGTGGTAAGCGTTTCTGAGATCCAACTTGGTAAAAACAGTGGCTCCCTGGAGCAACTCAAAAGCAGAGGTGAGCAGAGGGAGAGGGTAACGGTTTTTCACTGTGATGTCGTTGAGTCCCCTGTAGTCGATGCAGGGGCGAAGAGATCCGTCCCTCTTCCCCACAAAGAAGAAGCCAGCACCAGCCGGAGATGAAGATGAACGGATCAATCCTGTGGACAGAGAGTCATTGATGTAGTCCTCCATGGACCTTCTTTCAGGAGCAGACAACGAATAAAGACGGCCCCTTGGAGGAGCTGTTCCAGGGAGGAGGTCGATGGCACAGTCGTACGGTCGGTGAGGAGGCAGAGATGTGGCTCTTGCTTTGTTAAACACTTCTCTGAGACCATGGTAGCATTCTGGGACATGGGAGAGGTCAGGGGCGGAGTTAGTAGGTACTGGCCGAGGGGGTAGTGCGGCAGCAAGCAGGCAGGTTCGGTGGCAGTCCTCTCCCCACTCCCTGATCACCCCGGTCACCCAGTCGAGCTGAGGGTTGTGCCGGGCGGAGCCATGGGTAACCCAGGATGAGGGGTTGGCCTGGAGAGGGAGCAGGTGAAACTGGATAGTTTCTTGATGGTTTCCGGACAGACCCATCAAGACCGGGGCCGTGACATGAGTGACCGATCCGAGTAAGTGTCCGTCCAGTGCCCGGGCAGGAATAGGAGGTGTCAAACGGAGGTTCTCCAGTCCCAGTTGGCGTGCCAGCTTGATGTCCATTATGTTGGCTTGGCGCCAGAATCACAGAGCAGCCAGGGTGTGAGTAGAGTCAGAGAGGCGGAGGTGAACTTGCAGCAAGGGTTTGCGGTCGGAGGACTGGATGGTCATTGAGCTCAACCGGACTCCCCCTATGCCCGGTGAGCTTCGGCTTTTAAAGGGCAGGTTACCACACGATGTCCATCACCTCCACAATAGAGGCAGAGGTTTGAGGTGAAGCGGCGCTGGCGCTCTGCAGGAGTGAGAGAGGCTCGCCCAATCTCCATAGGCTCCGACTGATCAAGCTGACTTGGGTGAGTGGCAGTAGCTGACAGGAGCCCAGTCGGATCTCTCCGAATGCCGGTAGTTGGTGGACCTTGGCGCCCCCTCTCACGACTGACGGGTCTGTATCCTTCTGTCGATCCGGACAGTCAGTGCGATGGCTTCATCAAGAGTGGAAGGCAGTTCATGGGAGACCAACTCGTCCTTGATATAGTCAGCCAAGCTATGGAAGAACGCGTCCACCAACGATGGTGTGTTCCAAGAACTTCGTCTTGCCAGGGTTCGGAAGTCGATGGAATGGTCTGCGACTGTACGTCTGCCTTGTCGAATACTGAACAGTTCACGAGACGCCTCTGCGGTTGGTGAATCCAGGTCAAACACCTTCAGCATCTCCTCAGCAAACAGGTCGAAGGTTGCACATGCGGGGTTTGACGTTCGAACTCTGCTGTTCCCCAGAGTCGAGCTCGGCCCGTCAGGTGAGTGATGGCATACCCGACCCTAGCCCCTCCGTGGCGAAGGTCCTTGGCTGCAAGGAGAACTGAAGTCGGCAGCTAGTCAGGAATGGCCGGACCTGGGTAGAATCGCCGTTGAACCGCTCGGGGTTTCCAATCTTGGGTTCCGGGGCAGCGGCTGAAATGACCGGGGCAGGTGACTCGGAGGCAGGGCTGGTGGGCAGACTGGCTGGGGTAAGGTTGGTGAGGAGTTGAATGATCCTGGCGAGTTGTTGTTGCTGCTGCTGGGACTGCTGCTGGTGCTGCTGGAACTGCTGATGCTGTTGGTGGCCGACCTGAAGCAGAGAGGTGATGTCGCCGCTCATGCGGCCTAGCTCTCTCTCAGTGTGTTCCAGGCGTAGCATGGCGGTGGTTGCTCAGGTTCTTCGGTTTCCATGTCGGGGGAAGTGTGCGCTGAGTCCATGATGGTCAGATCGTACTGTCACGGTTCAGACAGACGACAAGAGGACCACAATTGCGTCACACCAGAAAGTTTATTAAAACTTAAGGGAGAAGGGAAGTAGGGGAGTGAGTGAAGGCTCCAGGGGTTATCCCGTCCAAGGTGCTGGGTCTGTGCCCCCCCAGTGGCAGCGGTGCGTCCCGATGACGCCGGTGGTTGGTGGTCCAGAAGTCCTGGGGGAGGAAACACAGACACAACGGGGCGGATGAAACAAGGCAGAAGTACAGTTCAAGGGAAATCCAAATACGTTGTAGCAAGGCAGAAGGCTGGTCAGAGTTACCGGGGTCGAAGAGTAGTCAGGAGTCGTAATGGCAGAAAGCAGGTCTGGTTTTCCTGGGGCAGAAGAGTATCCAAGAATCAGGCAGGTCCGGGGTCACAAAACCAGGGTGAGCCAGAAGCGTGAGCACACAGGTTCCGGGGTGTGAGCTTTGCAGACGATCTGACAAAGGAGAGCTGAGAGACGGGACTTTAAATACTGGGAGAGGTTAGTGGGTAATGCAGCGCAGCTGGCAGAGTAATTAGAGCCGAGCAGAGCAGGGACAGGTGGAGCTCGTTAGGCTGAGTAGAGAGAGAGAGATGAGCAGAGTGGAAGATAGTGGAAACACATTAAGGTGGTAACCCGGTGGAGTGAGAGGGCTCATGACATGCATTTACTCCAAAACTGAAAACTGACATTTACTATGCGGGGAGGGAGTCAAGTCATTGAGACTGACTAAATGCACTGGATCTTGCAATTTGACACATTTCGCTTGTGTGAGTGGAAAAGTTTGGTTTCTTCATGGTACAGGTTTTTATTTGTGATGCAATGTTTTACAGGAAGAAGCTATTTATTTTGTGTGTATATTATTGAAATGTACATCCAATGATTGACATGTGCATTGATGTTGAGAATTATATGCAGTATGCGAATGTAAAGCTTATGGAAGTGATTAATTAAATATATTTTAAATGTTACACCCAAGTCTTTGTTATCTCTAACACAACATTTAGCTGAAATAAAAGTCACAGAATGTTATTTATGAAAACATCTGAAACTCAGAAGCATCAGTGGTTTCACCTCCCTGTTCCCCTAAAGGGCTGTCTTTGGCCATATTTCAAATATTTCTCTACAGAGAAAGCAAACAATGCACTCAGGAGAGTTAGAGATCCTCCCCAGCCTGTCTTCATTAGCAATTCTGTTATTCTCTTGTAACCCACAAGGTTCCATGGTTCCTCCTTGAGATGTGCCCTTATTTCATTTATTGTGGCGTTGGGTTTAGTGTTATATGACAACCATTTATCAATCCTCTTTCCAGACTGCTGAAACGGCTCTGTGCCGTAGCCTCCAGACTGCTGAAACTGCTCTGTGCCGTAGCCTCCAGACTCCTGAAACTGCTCTGTGCCGTAGCCTCCAGACTCCTGAAACTGCTCTGTGCCGTAGCCTCCAGACTGCTGAAACGGCTCTGTGCCGTAGCCTCAGACTGCTGAAACAGCTCTGTGCCGTAGCCTCCAGACTGCTGAAACGGCTCTGTGCCGTAGCCTCCAGACTGCTGAAACGGCTCTGTGCCGTAGCCTCCAGACTGCTGAAACGGCTCTGTGCCGTAGCCTTCAGGTCCATTGGCTCTACTCTAGTTATAATCATAAGATTAGATGCTGATGTGAATAGATTACATAGCAACCCACTGGTCACAGACGTCAATTCAACGTCTACTCCACATTGGTTCAGCTCATTTCATTGAAATGACATGGAAACCAGTGTGTGCTCAAGGGGTATATACTGTGGGCAAGAGGAGGACAAAACTGTCTAAGGGTTCATTACTCTCCACCAAAAGGAATTAACCATCCACCTTTAATAGCCCTTTCTCTAGCCCAGCGTTCAAATCATGAACTCATCATCAAGCTTTGATTATTTGAATCAGCTGTGTAGTGCTAGGGCAAAACCAAAACATCACTAAACTGTTTTATCCTTTTGAGAGGAGCTTTTAGTGAACAGACGGTATCAGCTCCTCTGATCCGATAACCACCTCTGTGTACTGCTCTTTGTCTGTCTGTTTATAAATCATATTTTCATCTGGATTATGCCTAGCATGCGAGGGTATGACAGGGGTGAGATTGTGATCTCTGTGTGTGCGTGCGTGCGTGCATGCACATATTTATTAAACCGGGATGGGATGAAACGGGTGTGACCATGTTCTCCGGGGTAGACACAAAGGGAACAGGACAGGGTGTGAACCAGGGCATCCGATGTCGACCTGACGCGACGATTAAAATAATGAAGAGTCCATTGACGACGCAGCCGTGCATCAATCTAAGTAACATAATCAAAAAATCCCCATCAAAATCCATCAGAGATATCCGCTACAAATATCAGGTTTTTTGCATGGGCTGCGTCTCAATCCACCGCATCTGCATTTGTCGGCCTTCCGCATCTGTGGTGGAAGATGGCCGAGCTACAGCTATGTTTGTCAGACCATGAGACATCCCGAAAATCGGTCTACTTACGAAAACGTCTCTAGTGTCCGAACAGTTTGGCCTACAAACTATTATGACCACTCTATGACTCTCACGAACACGGTAGTTTTCTCCGGTTTGCTCTGCGACCCCCACAAGTGTCACGGGACTCATCTAAAGTTGGTAATGCTGATGTGCCAACTTGTCTGTAGCGTCCGAACCGTTTGAGCTACAAACTAATATGACTCCACTATGGAAAGGGGAGACTCTCACGAACACCCCCACAAGTGTCACAGGACTCGTCTGAAGGTGGAAGTATGAAGGTAGCTTTGTGCCAACAAAAATAAGGGGTTCAATATGTGTCCAAAAAAACTAAAATATTTCCTGAGCTTTCTTAAATCTCCTAGATATAGGACAGACACTTCAAAACCTTATTCCTTATGATTTATATTTTTGCCATTTATAAATGTGTTATTCAATGCGTTTCTATGGGCTATGGTACTAAAGGCCAAATGCAATATTGTATCAAATATTTTTACAGGTTTTTTGGGGGATACCTAAAGGGGTCGAGAATTTAAAATCAAATAGCCAAATGATCCATGGTATGATCAAAAGAGAGAAATTGAACCACACTGTAGAAAAACAAAGCTATGTCACTGACTGGCCACTTTGCTGCCTGACACTGGCTGGTTCTGGTGTCAGATTCAGGGCCATTGATTTTCACTATCTGGAGACAGAGCGGTTATGTCTGAATCTGATAATGTGTGGTATAACAAAGGCACAGACTAAACATGCATGGATTGTGTTAACGTGTGCGTGTCAGCAGACTCCAACCACAGTGGTGGGTAGTGGACACAGATTGTTGTGAGGCTGTAAAAGAACAATGGAACAGTGGGGGAGGAGAGCTTACTACAGCACAGGGCTCGACAACATCAGGACAGGGTGGGAGTTCCACCACAGAGGCTGCACAGCAGGATGGAGGTGGGGATCCAACAATTATATAAAAGGTTGGTTAACACAGATCAACAACAGATGAGCCTTCTGGTCTCTCTCTGTAAGAAAAGCTTATAGTCATACTGTATGGAGAGCGAGACAATGGACCAGCCTAAACCCTCAGTTTGTCCATGGTGCTCTACTGCCATAGTTCTGTACAATGGACAAACACACAGCATAATAATATAATTCTTGTAAGATACTACATGCTCTGTATTCACTGACACACTCCAATGTTTTTGTTTCATCAGATCCTGAGGAGATGGTTCTCTTCGATGTGTGTGGCTCATTTGGTTTGGTTTATGGTTATAATGGTCCACACAGGACAGACCACAAGCCATGCTGGACCACACATCTCCTTGAATCTCTGTTCATGTCAGGACAATACTAGCCCTAAACTGTTTCCTATTACCTTGAATCTGAGGACAGTAACACCACAAGCCACCTCTTTCTTCCTCAGCACTGCCTAGGGGAAACAGGACCACAAACCAGGGTAGTGGAGAATAGCTGTCACGCCCTGGCTCTAGGAACTCTTTTAAGTTGAGCCAGGGTGTGTAGAGTTTATGTTTTGTGCTCGTTGTGTCTAGTATAGTTTTTGTATATCTATGTTGGCCAGAGTGGTTCTCAATCAGAGGCAACGAATATCAGCTGTTGCTGGTTGTCTCTGATTGGGAACCATATTTAGTCAGGTGGTTTTCCCACAGTGTTTGTGGGATCTTGTTCCGTGTTGGTTTGTGTTTTGCACCTGTGGACGTCACGTATCGATTTGTTCGTGTATCATTTAATAAATAAGTATGTTCATCTTCCACGCTGCGCCTTGGTCCTCTATATCCGACGATCGCGACAATAGCTTCATAGTTACAGACAGAGCTTTGTTTTGGACGTACTGTGTGTGGAAACCCCACTGTATCCCCTCTCTGAGACCAAACCCTAACCCGGTGTGGTCTGCCTCCCAGTCTCTCACACACGGTGACAGAAAACCTCAGCTCTATCTGGAGTCTGGCATACGTGTTGTTTTGCTCTGCCTTTAAATTGAGCAGTGTCACACAGACATTCTAGGAGCCACATTCTTGTAGTATTTTCATATTTAACTTTCTCCTGGGTTGTCCGCAGTGAGTACTCTCTCTCCACATCCTGGAATGCAGCTATAGTTATCATATTATTGGGTTACCAGTATGGTGTGTGTGTGTGTGTGTTACTCTGGGAGAAGCCTCTCTATTGGGATTCGGGGGGAAGTAAACAAAGGGGCTGAAATAGGCCACAGTGTTCCCACAAAGTGATGCAATCAGACGTGGGTAGAGGTTAGAGACAGAACCCAAGGGGGAGTTGTTGTTCAATCGCCAATGGCTACCCAACGGCCATTTAAAATGTTTACCTAGCGAGCAGTTTTGATGAACAAACAAATGCATTTTTAATTCTTAGAAGTCTAAGCCGTTGAGGGGAATTGTTTTAAGATATTCCTGCTATGGATCATTTAGCTATTTTATTTAGAATTTTAGGACCCCTTTAGGAATAAAAATTGTTTATAAAAAAATTATTTGATAAAATATTGAATGCTACTATAGCGCAGAGAAACGCATTGAATAACACATTCATAAATGGCTAAAAAGACAGTCAAAAAATAAATAATAAGAAACAAGGTTTTGAAGTGTTTGTCCTTTATCTCGGAGATATAAGAAAGCTCAGGAAATATATATATTTATATATTTTTTTTACACATATTTAACCCCTTTTTTTGGATAGGCACAAAACTACCTTCATACTTGCATTCATTTTTGAAAACTGGTACCGGTAACCTTCAGATGAGTCCTATGAGGGTTGTAGAGCACCATCGTGTTCGTGAGAATCTCCCCTTGTGATAGTGGGATCATAATAGTTTATAGGTCAAACCGATCAGACGCATTCGGGATGACTCATGGTCTGACAAACACTGCTCTAACTCTGCCACCTTTCAACGCAGATGTGGAAGTGCGACATCGGCAGATGCGGTGGATTGAGACGCATCCCAATGCAACAAAATAAACATATCTCTAGCTTAAACTGATGAATTGTTATATTATTTTTTTAAATGATGTTACTTAGATTGACTCACCGGTGCATCAGTCGACTCTAAGGGGTTGAACTCAAACTGCTAAATATTTAACCACAAATTTCTATAAATATCACAATTAGCGCAATTTATGGAAACCGCTAATATAGCTAGATAGCAATGGTGGTGGTTCAAAGCTCCAACAGTCATTTTCATTTTGTTGGCAGAGATTGTGCAACTGAGGAACCAAAACGTGGAAAGCTGTTTGAGTTAATAAATTATTTGACCAATTTTTACACCGAAGCTGTTGTTGCATGCTACCTAGCTAGCCACCACAGCCACAAAGTATAGATAGATAGCTAACGAGTTTGATACTAAGTAAAATGAGGCGCTAGCTACTAGTTAGCTAGATATTTCCTTGCAATGTGGACTCTGACAAACTCTTGATATCTGGTGTATGCATTTATTGTCAGGAAAGGATCACAGACCAGCCTTGACCAAACATACCCAGACAGACTGTTCGCTTTCACAATAATGGCAATTCTCTCTGAACTGCTTTCTACTTGCGCAGCACAATTCACGACCATTGCGATGAATGCCAAGCACCTAGAACGCACAGTTTCTGGGGTCCACACGCTGACATGTGAACATTCACTATTGCCGTTGGCCCTTCTATCACAGCGACAAAGGGAGCATTCCTTCCCTCTCCACCCTCCTCATCCCTTTTCACTGCCTCTGCATACGGAACACCCCTGTCCTACTCTGAATTTAGCTTCACTTTTTCACAATTCCAGACATTTAATCCTAGTAAAATTCACTGTTTTAGGTCAGTTAGGATCACCACATTATTTTAAGAATGTGAAATGTCAGAATAATAGTAGAGAGAATTATTTATCACTTTCATCACAATCCCAGTGGGTCAGAAGTTTACA
>NW_025537360.1:0-35904 GCF_020615455.1 Coregonus clupeaformis
TAAAAAAAATATTTTAGACCCTTTTCATGCAAAATGTATAACAAATATTTTTCTCGTTTGTTATAAAGAACTTTGTATCCCTTCATATGCCGAACTAGTTGCATTGTGGATTTTGCCTAAAACATGATTTTAGAAAATATTCATTGAAAAAAGCTTTTTAAAAAACCACATTCGAAAACCTTTGTATTTGAATTCTACATAGCCTTAGTCCTAGTGCTGAACGTTAAAAAAATATTTTAGACCCTTTTCATGCAAAATGTATAACAAATATTTTTCTCGTTTGTTATAAAGAACTTTGTATCCCTTCATATGCCGAACTAGTTGCATTGTGGATTTTGCCTAAAACATGATTTTAGAAAATATTCATTGAAAAAAGCTTTTTAAAAAAACCACATTTCGAAAACCTTTGTATGTTGAATTCTACATATGTCCTTTAGTCCTAGTGCTGAACGTTAAAAAAATATTTTAGACCCTTTTCATGCAAAATGTATAACAAATATTTTTCTCGTTTGTTATAAAGAACTTTGTATCCCTTCATATGCCGAACTAGTTGCATTGTGGATTTTGCCTAAAACATGATTTTAGAAAATATTCATTGAAAAAAGCTTTTTAAAAAACCACATTCGAAAACCTTTGTATGTTGAATTCTACATTTGTCCTAGTGCTGAACGTTAAAAAAATATTTTAGACCCTTTTCATGCAAAATGTATAACAAATATTTTTCTCGTTTGTTATAAAGAACTTTGTATCCCTTCATATGCCGAACTAGTTGCATTGTGGATTTTGCCTAAAACATGATTTTAGAAAATATTCATTGAAAAAAGCTTTTTAAAAAACCACATTCGAAAACCTTTGTATGTTGAATTCTACATATGTCCTATCTAGTGCTGAACGTTAAAAAAATATTTTAGACCCTTTTCATGCAAAATGTATAACAAATATTTTTCTCGTTTGTTATAAAGAACTTTGTATCCCTTCATATGCCGAACTAGTTGCATTGTGGATTTTGCCTAAAACATGATTTTAGAAAATATTCATTGAAAAAAGCTTTTTAAAAAACCACATTTGAAAACCTTTGTATGTTGAATTCTACATATTGTCCTAGTGCTGAACGTTAAAAAAATATTTTAGACCCTTTTCATGCAAAATGTATAACAAATATTTTTCTCGTTTGTTATAAAGAACTTTGTATCCCTTCATATGCCGAACTAGTTGCATTGTGGATTTTGCCTAAAACATGATTTTAGAAAATATTCATTGAAAAAAGCTTTTTAAAAAACCACATTCGAAAACCTTTGTATGTTGAATTCTACATCTTTAGTCCTAGTGCTGAACGTTAAAAAAATATTTTAGACCCTTTTCATGCAAAATGTATAACAAATATTTTTCTCGTTTGTTATAAAGAACTTTGTATCCCGTCATATGCCGAACTAGTTGCATTGTGGATTTTGCCTAAAACATGATTTTAGAAAATATTCATTGAAAAAAGCTTTTTAAAAAAACCACATTTGAAAACCTTTGTATGTTGAATTCTACATATGTCCTTCTAGTCCTAGTGCTGAACGTTAAAAAAATATTTTAGACCCTTTTCATGCAAAATGTATAACAAATATTTTTCTCGTTTGTTATAAAGAACTTTGTATCCCTTCATATGCCGAACTAGTTGCATTGTGGATTTTGCCTAAAACATGATTTTAGAAAATATTCATTGAAAAAAGCTTTTTAAAAAACCACATTTGAAAACCTTTGTATGTTGAATTCTACATTTTAGTCCTAGTGCTGAACGTTAAAAAAATATTTTAGACCCTTTTCATGCAAAATGTATAACAAATATTTTTCTCGTTTGTTATAAAGAACTTTGTATCCCTTCATATGCCGAACTAGTTGCATTGTGGATTTTGCCTAAAACATGATTTTAGAAAATATTCATTGAAAAAAGCTTTTTAAAAAACCACATTCGAAAACCTTTGTATGTTGAATTCTACATTTGTCCTAGTGCTGAACGTTAAAAAAATATTTTAGACCCTTTTCATGCAAAATGTATAACAAATATTTTTCTCGTTTGTTATAAAGAACTTTGTATCCCTTCATATGCCGAACTAGTTGCATTGTGGATTTTGCCTAAAACATGATTTTAGAAAATATTCATTGAAAAAAGCTTTTTAAAAAACCACATTCGAAAACCTTTGTATGTTGAATTCTACATCCTTGTCCTAGTGCTGAACGTTAAAAAAATATTTTAGACCCTTTTCATGCAAAATGTATAACAAATATTTTTCTCGTTTGTTATAAAGAACTTTGTATCCCTTCATATGCCGAACTAGTTGCATTGTGGATTTTGCCTAAAACATGATTTTAGAAAATATTCATTGAAAAAAGCTTTTTAAAAAAACCACATTTCGAAAACCTTTGTATGTTGAATTCTACATATGTCCTTCTAGTGCTGAACGTTAAAAAAATATTTTAGACCCTTTTCATGCAAAATGTATAACAAATATTTTTCTCGTTTGTTATAAAGAACTTTGTATCCCTTCATATGCCGAACTAGTTGCATTGTGGATTTTGCCTAAAACATGATTTTAGAAAATATTCATTGAAAAAAGCTTTTTAAAAAACCACATTCGAAAACCTTTGTATTTTGAATTCTACATATGTCCTAGTCTAGTGCTGAACGTTAAAAAAATATTTTAGACCCTTTTCATGCAAAATGTATAACAAATATTTTTCTCGTTTGTTATAAAGAACTTTGTATCCCTTCATATGCCGAACTAGTTGCATTGTGGATTTTGCCTAAAACATGATTTTAGAAAATATTCATTGAAAAAAGCTTTTTAAAAAACCACATTTGAAAACCTTTGTATGTTGAATTCTACATTTGTCCTAGTGCTGAACGTTAAAAAAATATTTTAGACCCTTTTCATGCAAAATGTATAACAAATATTTTTCTCGTTTGTTATAAAGAACTTTGTATCCCTTCATATGCCGAACTAGTTGCATTGTGGATTTTGCCTAAAACATGATTTTAGAAAATATTCATTGAAAAAAGCTTTTTAAAAAACCACATTTGAAAACCTTTGTATTTGAATTCTACATATTTCTAGTCCTAGTGCTGAACGTTAAAAAAATATTTTAGACCCTTTTCATGCAAAATGTATAACAAATATTTTTCTCGTTTGTTATAAAGAACTTTGTATCCCTTCATATGCCGAACTAGTTGCATTGTGGATTTTGCCTAAAACATGATTTTAGAAAATATTCATTGAAAAAAGCTTTTTAAAAAACCACATTTGAAAACCTTTGTATGTTGAATTCTACATATGTCCTTGCTAGTGCTGAACGTTAAAAAAATATTTTAGACCCTTTTCATGCAAAATGTATAACAAATATTTTTCTCGTTTGTTATAAAGAACTTTGTATCCCTTCATATGCCGAACTAGTTGCATTGTGGATTTTGCCTAAAACATGATTTTAGAAAATATTCATTGAAAAAAGCTTTTTAAAAAACCACATTTGAAAACCTTTGTATGTTGAATTCTACATTTGTCCTAGTGCTGAACGTTAAAAAAATATTTTAGACCCTTTTCATGCAAAATGTATAACAAATATTTTTCTCGTTTGTTATAAAGAACTTTGTATCCCTTCATATGCCGAACTAGTTGCATTGTGGATTTTGCCTAAAACATGATTTTAGAAAATATTCATTGAAAAAAGCTTTTTAAAAAACCACATTCGAAAACCTTTGTATGTTGAATTCTACATATGTCCTTCTAGTGCTGAACGTTAAAAAAATATTTTAGACCCTTTTCATGCAAAATGTATAACAAATATTTTTCTCGTTTGTTATAAAGAACTTTGTATCCCTTCATATGCCGAACTAGTTGCATTGTGGATTTTGCCTAAAACATGATTTTAGAAAATATTCATTGAAAAAAGCTTTTTAAAAAAACCACATTCGAAAACCTTTGTATTTGAATTCTACATATGTCCTTCTAGTGCTGAACGTTAAAAAAATATTTTAGACCCTTTTCATGCAAAATGTATAACAAATATTTTTCTCGTTTGTTATAAAGAACTTTGTATCCCTTCATATGCCGAACTAGTTGCATTGTGGATTTTGCCTAAAACATGATTTTAGAAAATATTCATTGAAAAAAGCTTTTTAAAAAACCACATTTCGAAAACCTTTGTATGTTGAATTCTACATACCTTGTCCTAGTGCTGAACGTTAAAAAAATATTTTAGACCCTTTTCATGCAAAATGTATAACAAATATTTTTCTCGTTTGTTATAAAGAACTTTGTATCCCTTCATATGCCGAACTAGTTGCATTGTGGATTTTGCCTAAAACATGATTTTAGAAAATATTCATTGAAAAAAGCTTTTTAAAAAACCACATTTCGAAAACCTTTGTATTTGAATTCTACATATGTCCTTCTAGTCCTAGTGCTGAACGTTAAAAAAATATTTTAGACCCTTTTCATGCAAAATGTATAACAAATATTTTTCTCGTTTGTTATAAAGAACTTTGTATCCCTTCATATGCCGAACTAGTTGCATTGTGGATTTTGCCTAAAACATGATTTTAGAAAATATTCATTGAAAAAAGCTTTTTAAAAAACCACATTTCGAAAACCTTTGTATGTTGAATTCTACATATGTCTCCTAGTGCTGAACGTTAAAAAAATATTTTAGACCCTTTTCATGCAAAATGTATAACAAATATTTTTCTCGTTTGTTATAAAGAACTTTGTATCCCTTCATATGCCGAACTAGTTGCATTGTGGATTTTGCCTAAAACATGATTTTAGAAAATATTCATTGAAAAAAGCTTTTTAAAAAACCACATTTGAAAACCTTTGTATGTTGAATTCTACATTTGTCTTCTAGTGCTGAACGTTAAAAAAATATTTTAGACCCTTTTCATGCAAAATGTATAACAAATATTTTTCTCGTTTGTTATAAAGAACTTTGTATCCCTTCATATGCCGAACTAGTTGCATTGTGGATTTTGCCTAAAACATGATTTTAGAAAATATTCATTGAAAAAAGCTTTTTAAAAAACCACATTTGAAAACCTTTGTATGTTGAATTCTACATATGTCCTTAGCCTAGTGCTGAACGTTAAAAAAATATTTTAGACCCTTTTCATGCAAAATGTATAACAAATATTTTTCTCGTTTGTTATAAAGAACTTTGTATCCCGTCATATGCCGAACTAGTTGCATTGTGGATTTTGCCTAAAACATGATTTTAGAAAATATTCATTGAAAAAAGCTTTTTAAAAAACCACATTCGAAAACCTTTGTATGTTGAATTCTACATATTCCTTCTAGTCCTAGTGCTGAACGTTAAAAAAATATTTTAGACCCTTTTCATGCAAAATGTATAACAAATATTTTTCTCGTTTGTTATAAAGAACTTTGTATCCCTTCATATGCCGAACTAGTTGCATTGTGGATTTTGCCTAAAACATGATTTTAGAAAATATTCATTGAAAAAAGCTTTTTAAAAAACCACATTCGAAAACCTTTGTATTTGAATTCTACATATGCCTTCTAGTCCTAGTGCTGAACGTTAAAAAAATATTTTAGACCCTTTTCATGCAAAATGTATAACAAATATTTTTCTCGTTTGTTATAAAGAACTTTGTATCCCTTCATATGCCGAACTAGTTGCATTGTGGATTTTGCCTAAAACATGATTTTAGAAAATATTCATTGAAAAAAGCTTTTTAAAAAACCACATTTGAAAACCTTTGTATGTTGAATTCTACATTTGTCCTAGTGCTGAACGTTAAAAAAATATTTTAGACCCTTTTCATGCAAAATGTATAACAAATATTTTTCTCGTTTGTTATAAAGAACTTTGTATCCCTTCATATGCCGAACTAGTTGCATTGTGGATTTTGCCTAAAACATGATTTTAGAAAATATTCATTGAAAAAAGCTTTTTAAAAAACCACATTTGAAAACCTTTGTATGTTGAATTCTACATATTCAGTCCTAGTGCTGAACGTAAAAAAATATTTTAGACCCTTTTCATGCAAAATGTATAACAAATATTTTTCTCGTTTGTTATAAAGAACTTTGTATCCCTTCATATGCCGAACTAGTTGCATTGTGGATTTTGCCTAAAACATGATTTTAGAAAATATTCATTGAAAAAAGCTTTTTAAAAAACCACATTCGAAAACCTTTGTATGTTGAATTCTACATATCTTAGTCCTAGTGCTGAACGTTAAAAAAATATTTTAGACCCTTTTCATGCAAAATGTATAACAAATATTTTTTCTCGTTTGTTATAAAGAACTTTGTATCCCTTCATATGCCGAACTAGTTGCATTGTGGATTTTGCCTAAAACATGATTTTAGAAAATATTCATTGAAAAAAGCTTTTTAAAAAACCACATTTGAAAACCTTTGTATTTTGAATTCTACATATGTCGTCCTAGTGCTGAACGTTAAAAAAATATTTTAGACCCTTTTCATGCAAAATGTATAACAAATATTTTTCTCGTTTGTTATAAAGAACTTTGTATCCCTTCATATGCCGAACTAGTTGCATTGTGGATTTTGCCTAAAACATGATTTTAGAAAATATTCATTGAAAAAAGCTTTTTAAAAAACCACATTCGAAAACCTTTGTATGTTGAATTCTACATTTGTCCTAGTGCTGAACGTTAAAAAAATATTTTAGACCCTTTTCATGCAAAATGTATAACAAATATTTTTCTCGTTTGTTATAAAGAACTTTGTATCCCTTCATATGCCGAACTAGTTGCATTGTGGATTTTGCCTAAAACATGATTTTAGAAAATATTCATTGAAAAAAGCTTTTTAAAAAACCACATTCGAAAACCTTTGTATGTTGAATTCTACATTTGTCTTCTAGTGCTGAACGTTAAAAAAATATTTTAGACCCTTTTCATGCAAAATGTATAACAAATATTTTTCTCGTTTGTTATAAAGAACTTTGTATCCCTTCATATGCCGAACTAGTTGCATTGTGGATTTTGCCTAAAACATGATTTTAGAAAATATTCATTGAAAAAAGCTTTTTAAAAAACCACATTTGAAAACCTTTGTATGTTGAATTCTACATACCTTCTAGTCCTAGTGCTGAACGTTAAAAAAATATTTTAGACCCTTTTCATGCAAAATGTATAACAAATATTTTTCTCGTTTGTTATAAAGAACTTTGTATCCCTTCATATGCCGAACTAGTTGCATTGTGGATTTTGCCTAAAACATGATTTTAGAAAATATTCATTGAAAAAAGCTTTTTAAAAAACCACATTCGAAAACCTTTGTATGTTGAATTCTACATAGCTTCTAGTCCTAGTGCTGAACGTTAAAAAAATATTTTAGACCCTTTTCATGCAAAATGTATAACAAATATTTTTCTCGTTTGTTATAAAGAACTTTGTATCCCTTCATATGCCGAACTAGTTGCATTGTGGATTTTGCCTAAAACATGATTTTAGAAAATATTCATTGAAAAAAGCTTTTTAAAAAACCACATTCGAAAACCTTTGTATTTTGAATTCTACATATGTCCTTCTAGTCCTAGTGCTGAACGTTAAAAAAATATTTTAGACCCTTTTCATGCAAAATGTATAACAAATATTTTTCTCGTTTGTTATAAAGAACTTTGTATCCCTTCATATGCCGAACTAGTTGCATTGTGGATTTTGCCTAAAACATGATTTTAGAAAATATTCATTGAAAAAAGCTTTTTAAAAAACCACATTTCGAAACCTTTGTATGTTGAATTCTACATATGTCCTTCTAGTCCTAGTGCTGAACGTTAAAAAAATATTTTAGACCCTTTTCATGCAAAATGTATAACAAATATTTTTCTCGTTTGTTATAAAGAACTTTGTATCCCTTCATATGCCGAACTAGTTGCATTGTGGATTTTGCCTAAAACATGATTTTAGAAAATATTCATTGAAAAAAGCTTTTTAAAAAACCACATTTGAAAACCTTTGTATGTTGAATTCTACATTTGTCCTAGTGCTGAACGTTAAAAAAATATTTTAGACCCTTTTCATGCAAAATGTATAACAAATATTTTTCTCGTTTGTTATAAAGAACTTTGTATCCCTTCATATGCCGAACTAGTTGCATTGTGGATTTTGCCTAAAACATGATTTTAGAAAATATTCATTGAAAAAAGCTTTTTAAAAAACCACATTCGAAAACCTTTGTATGTTGAATTCTACATATGTCCTTCTAGTGCTGAACGTTAAAAAAATATTTTAGACCCTTTTCATGCAAAATGTATAACAAATATTTTTCTCGTTTGTTATAAAGAACTTTGTATCCCTTCATATGCCGAACTAGTTGCATTGTGGATTTTGCCTAAAACATGATTTTAGAAAATATTCATTGAAAAAAGCTTTTTAAAAAAACCACATTTCGAAAACCTTTGTATGTTGAATTCTACATATGTCCTTCTAGTCCTAGTGCTGAACGTTAAAAAAATATTTTAGACCCTTTTCATGCAAAATGTATAACAAATATTTTTTCTCGTTTGTTATAAAGAACTTTGTATCCCTTCATATGCCGAACTAGTTGCATTGTGGATTTTGCCTAAAACATGATTTTAGAAAATATTCATTGAAAAAAGCTTTTTAAAAAACCACATTTGAAAACCTTTGTATGTTGAATTCTACATTTGTCCTAGTGCTGAACGTTAAAAAAATATTTTAGACCCTTTTCATGCAAAATGTATAACAAATATTTTTCTCGTTTGTTATAAAGAACTTTGTATCCCTTCATATGCCGAACTAGTTGCATTGTGGATTTTGCCTAAAACATGATTTTAGAAAATATTCATTGAAAAAAGCTTTTTAAAAAACCACATTCGAAAACCTTTGTATGTTGAATTCTACATAGCCTTTAGTCCTAGTGCTGAACGTTAAAAAAATATTTTAGACCCTTTTCATGCAAAATGTATAACAAATATTTTTCTCGTTTGTTATAAAGAACTTTGTATCCCTTCATATGCCGAACTAGTTGCATTGTGGATTTTGCCTAAAACATGATTTTAGAAAATATTCATTGAAAAAAGCTTTTTAAAAAACCACATTTGAAAACCTTTGTATTTTGAATTCTACATATGTCCTTCTAGTCCTAGTGCTGAACGTTAAAAAAATATTTTAGACCCTTTTCATGCAAAATGTATAACAAATATTTTTCTCGTTTGTTATAAAGAACTTTGTATCCCTTCATATGCCGAACTAGTTGCATTGTGGATTTTGCCTAAAACATGATTTTAGAAAATATTAATTGAAAAAACCTTTTTAAAAAACCACATTTCGAAAACCTTTGTATTTTGAATTCTACATATGTCCTTCCTAGTGCTGAACGTTAAAAAAATATTTTAGACCCTTTTCATGCAAAATGTATAACAAATATTTTTCTCGTTTGTTATAAAGAACTTTGTATCCCTTCATATGCCGAACTAGTTGCATTGTGGATTTTGCCTAAAACATGATTTTAGAAAATATTCATTGAAAAAAGCTTTTTAAAAAACCACATTTGAAAACCTTTGTATGTTGAATTCTACATTTGTCCTAGTGCTGAACGTTAAAAAAATATTTTAGACCCTTTTCATGCAAAATGTATAACAAATATTTTTCTCGTTTGTTATAAAGAACTTTGTATCCCTTCATATGCCGAACTAGTTGCATTGTGGATTTTGCCTAAAACATGATTTTAGAAAATATTCATTGAAAAAAGCTTTTTAAAAAACCACATTCGAAAACCTTTGTATGTTGAATTCTACATATGTCCTTCTAGTGCTGAACGTTAAAAAAATATTTTAGACCCTTTTCATGCAAAATGTATAACAAATATTTTTCTCGTTTGTTATAAAGAACTTTGTATCCCTTCATATGCCGAACTAGTTGCATTGTGGATTTTGCCTAAAACATGATTTTAGAAAATATTCATTGAAAAAAGCTTTTTAAAAAACCACATTTGAAAACCTTTGTATGTTGAATTCTACATTTGTCCTTAGTGCTGAACGTTAAAAAAATATTTTAGACCCTTTTCATGCAAAATGTATAACAAATATTTTTCTCGTTTGTTATAAAGAACTTTGTATCCCTTCATATGCCGAACTAGTTGCATTGTGGATTTTGCCTAAAACATGATTTTAGAAAATATTCATTGAAAAAAGCTTTTTAAAAAACCACATTCGAAAACCTTTGTATGTTGAATTCTACATTTGTCCTTCTAGTGCTGAACGTTAAAAAAATATTTTAGACCCTTTTCATGCAAAATGTATAACAAATATTTTTCTCGTTTGTTATAAAGAACTTTGTATCCCTTCATATGCCGAACTAGTTGCATTGTGGATTTTGCCTAAAACATGATTTTAGAAAATATTCATTGAAAAAAGCTTTTTAAAAAACCACATTTGAAAACCTTTGTATGTTGAATTCTACATTTGTCCTTCTAGTGCTGAACGTTAAAAAAATATTTTAGACCCTTTTCATGCAAAATGTATAACAAATATTTTTCTCGTTTGTTATAAAGAACTTTGTATCCCTTCATATGCCGAACTAGTTGCATTGTGGATTTTGCCTAAAACATGATTTTAGAAAATATTCATTGAAAAAAGCTTTTTAAAAAACCACATTTGAAAACCTTTGTATGTTGAATTCTACATATGTCCTTCTAGTGCTGAACGTTAAAAAAATATTTTAGACCCTTTTCATGCAAAATGTATAACAAATATTTTTCTCGTTTGTTATAAAGAACTTTGTATCCCTTCATATGCCGAACTAGTTGCATTGTGGATTTTGCCTAAAACATGATTTTAGAAAATATTCATTGAAAAAAGCTTTTTAAAAAACCACATTTGAAAACCTTTGTATGTTGAATTCTACATATGTCCTTCTAGTCCTAGTGCTGAACGTTAAAAAAATATTTTAGACCCTTTTCATGCAAAATGTATAACAAATATTTTTTCTCGTTTGTTATAAAGAACTTTGTATCCCTTCATATGCCGAACTAGTTGCATTGTGGATTTTGCCTAAAACATGATTTTAGAAAATATTCATTGAAAAAAGCTTTTTAAAAAACCACATTTGAAAACCTTTGTATTTGAATTCTACATATGTCCTTCTAGTGCTGAACGTTAAAAAAATATTTTAGACCCTTTTCATGCAAAATGTATAACAAATATTTTTCTCGTTTGTTATAAAGAACTTTGTATCCCTTCATATGCCGAACTAGTTGCATTGTGGATTTTGCCTAAAACATGATTTTAGAAAATATTCATTGAAAAAAGCTTTTTAAAAAACCACATTCGAAAACCTTTGTATGTTGAATTCTACATTTGTCACTAGTGCTGAACGTTAAAAAAATATTTTAGACCCTTTTCATGCAAAATGTATAACAAATATTTTTCTCGTTTGTTATAAAGAACTTTGTATCCCTTCATATGCCGAACTAGTTGCATTGTGGATTTTGCCTAAAACATGATTTTAGAAAATATTCATTGAAAAAAGCTTTTTAAAAAACCACATTCGAAAACCTTTGTATTTTGAATTCTACATATGTCCTTCCTAGTGCTGAACGTTAAAAAAATATTTTAGACCCTTTTCATGCAAAATGTATAACAAATATTTTTTCTCGTTTGTTATAAAGAACTTTGTATCCCTTCATATGCCGAACTAGTTGCATTGTGGATTTTGCCTAAAACATGATTTTAGAAAATATTCATTGAAAAAAGCTTTTTAAAAAACCACATTCGAAAACCTTTGTATGTTGAATTCTACATTTGTCCTTGCTAGTGCTGAACGTTAAAAAAATATTTTAGACCCTTTTCATGCAAAATGTATAACAAATATTTTTCTCGTTTGTTATAAAGAACTTTGTATCCCTTCATATGCCGAACTAGTTGCATTGTGGATTTTGCCTAAAACATGATTTTAGAAAATATTCATTGAAAAAAGCTTTTTAAAAAACCACATTTGAAAACCTTTGTATGTTGAATTCTACATTTGTCCTAGAGCTGAACGTTAAAAAAATATTTTAGACCCTTTTCATGCAAAATGTATAACAAATTTTTTTTCTCGTTTGTTATAAAGAACTTTGTATCCCTTCATATGCCGAACTAGTTGCATTGTGGATTTTGCCTAAAACATGATTTTAGAAAATATTCATTGAAAAAAGCTTTTTAAAAAACCACATTTGAAAACCTTTGTATGTTGAATTCTACATTTGTCCTTCTAGTGCTGAACGTTAAAAAAATATTTTAGACCCTTTTCATGCAAAATGTATAACAAATATTTTTCTCGTTTGTTATAAAGAACTTTGTATCCCTTCATATGCCGAACTAGTTGCATTGTGGATTTTGCCTAAAACATGATTTTAGAAAATATTCATTGAAAAAAGCTTTTTAAAAAACCACATTTGAAAACCTTTGTATGTTGAATTCTACATATGTCCTAGTGCTGAACGTTAAAAAAATATTTTAGACCCTTTTCATGCAAAATGTATAACAAATATTTTTTCTCGTTTGTTATAAAGAACTTTGTATCCCTTCATATGCCGAACTAGTTGCATTGTGGATTTTGCCTAAAACATGATTTTAGAAAATATTCATTGAAAAAAGCTTTTTAAAAAACCACATTTGAAAACCTTTGTATGTTGAATTCTACATATGTCCTTCTAGTGCTGAACGTTAAAAAAATATTTTAGACCCTTTTCATGCAAAATGTATAACAAATATTTTTCTCGTTTGTTATAAAGAACTTTGTATCCCTTCATATGCCGAACTAGTTGCATTGTGGATTTTGCCTAAAACATGATTTTAGAAAATATTCATTGAAAAAAGCTTTTTAAAAAACCACATTTGAAAACCTTTGTATGTTGAATTCTACATTTGTCCTCGTGCTGAACGTTAAAAAAATATTTTAGAACCTTTTCATGCAAAATGTATAACAAATATTTTTCTCGTTTGTTATAAAGAACTTTGTATCCCTTCATATGCCGAACTAGTTGCATTGTTGATTTTGCCTAAAACATGATTTTAGAAAATATTCATTGAAAAAAGCTTTTTAAAAAACCACATTTGAAAACCTTTGTATGTTGAATTCTACATACCTTTAGTCCTAGTGCTGAACGTTAAAAAAATATTTTAGACCCTTTTCATGCAAAATGTATAACAAATATTTTTCTCGTTTGTTATAAAGAACTTTGTATCCCTTCATATGCCGAACTAGTTGCATTGTGGATTTTGCCTAAAACATGATTTTAGAAAATATTCATTGAAAAAAGCTTTTTAAAAAACCACATTTCGAAAACCTTTGTATGTTGAATTCTACATATCCTTCTAGTCCTAGTGCTGAACGTTAAAAAAATATTTTAGACCCTTTTCATGCAAAATGTATAACAAATATTTTTCTCGTTTGTTATAAAGAACTTTGTATCCCTTCATATGCCGAACTAGTTGCATTGTGGATTTTGCCTAAAACATGATTTTAGAAAATATTCATTGAAAAAAGCTTTTTAAAAAACCACATTTGAAAACCTTTGTATGTTGAATTCTACATTTGTCCTAGTGCTGAACGTTAAAAAAATATTTTAGACCCTTTTCATGCAAAATGTATAACAAATATTTTTCTCGTTTGTTATAAAGAACTTTGTATCCCTTCATATGCCGAACTAGTTGCATTGTGGATTTTGCCTAAAACATGATTTTAGAAAATATTCATTGAAAAAAGCTTTTTAAAAAACCACATTCGAAAACCTTTGTATGTTGAATTCTACATATTTAGTCCTAGTGCTGAACGTTAAAAAAATATTTTAGACCCTTTTCATGCAAAATGTATAACAAATATTTTTCTCGTTTGTTATAAAGAACTTTGTATCCCTTCATATGCCGAACTAGTTGCATTGTGGATTTTGCCTAAAACATGATTTTAGAAAATATTCATTGAAAAAAGCTTTTTAAAAAACCACATTTCGAAAACCTTTGTATGTTGAATTCTACATATGTTAGTCCTAGTGCTGAACGTTAAAAAAATATTTTAGACCCTTTTCATGCAAAATGTATAACAAATATTTTTCTCGTTTGTTATAAAGAACTTTGTATCCCTTCATATGCCGAACTAGTTGCATTGTGGATTTTGCCTAAAACATGATTTTAGAAAATATTCATTGAAAAAAGCTTTTTAAAAAACCACATTCGAAAACCTTTGTATGTTGAATTCTACATAGTCCTTCTAGTCCTAGTGCTGAACGTTAAAAAAATATTTTAGACCCTTTTCATGCAAAATGTATAACAAATATTTTTCTCGTTTGTTATAAAGAACTTTGTATCCCTTCATATGCCGAACTAGTTGCATTGTGGATTTTGCCTAAAACATGATTTTAGAAAATATTCATTGAAAAAAGCTTTTTAAAAAACCACATTTGAAAACCTTTGTATGTTGAATTCTACATTTGTCCTAGTGCTGAACGTTAAAAAAATATTTTAGACCCTTTTCATGCAAAATGTATAACAAATATTTTTCTCGTTTGTTATAAAGAACTTTGTATCCCTTCATATGCCGAACTAGTTGCATTGTGGATTTTGCCTAAAACATGATTTTAGAAAATATTCATTGAAAAAAGCTTTTTAAAAAACCACATTTCGAAAACCTTTGTATGTTGAATTCTACATATTAGTCCTAGTGCTGAACGTTAAAAAAATATTTTAGACCCTTTTCATGCAAAATGTATAACAAATATTTTTCTCGTTTGTTATAAAGAACTTTGTATCCCTTCATATGCCGAACTAGTTGCATTGTGGATTTTGCCTAAAACATGATTTTAGAAAATATTCATTGAAAAAAGCTTTTTAAAAAACCACATTCGAAAACCTTTGTATGTTTGAATTCTACATAGTCCTTCTAGTCCTAGTGCTGAACGTAAAAAAATATTTTAGACCCTTTTCATGCAAAATGTATAACAAATATTTTTCTCGTTTGTTATAAAGAACTTTGTATCCCTTCATATGCCGAACTAGTTGCATTGTGGATTTTGCCTAAAACATGATTTTAGAAAATATTCATTGAAAAAAGCTTTTTAAAAAACCACATTCGAAAACCTTTGTATGTTGAATTCTACATTTGTCCTAGTGCTGAACGTTAAAAAAATATTTTAGACCCTTTTCATGCAAAATGTATAACAAATATTTTTCTCGTTTGTTATAAAGAACTTTGTATCCCTTCATATGCCGAACTAGTTGCATTGTGGATTTTGCCTAAAACATGATTTTAGAAAATATTCATTGAAAAAAGCTTTTTAAAAAACCACATTTCGAAAACCTTTGTATTTGAATTCTACATAGCCTTAGTCCTAGTGCTGAACGTTAAAAAAATATTTTAGACCCTTTTCATGCAAAATGTATAACAAATATTTTTCTCGTTTGTTATAAAGAACTTTGTATCCCTTCATATGCCGAACTAGTTGCATTGTGGATTTTGCCTAAAACATGATTTTAGAAAATATTCATTGAAAAAAGCTTTTTAAAAAACCACATTTGAAAACCTTTGTATGTTGAATTCTACATATGTCTTCTAGTGCTGAACGTTAAAAAAATATTTTAGACCCTTTTCATGCAAAATGTATAACAAATATTTTTCTCGTTTGTTATAAAGAACTTTGTATCCCTTCATATGCCGAACTAGTTGCATTGTGGATTTTGCCTAAAACATGATTTTAGAAAATATTCATTGAAAAAAGCTTTTTAAAAAACCACATTTGAAAACCTTTGTATGTTGAATTCTACATTTGTCCTAGTGCTGAACGTTAAAAAAATATTTTAGACCCTTTTCATGCAAAATGTATAACAAATATTTTTCTCGTTTGTTATAAAGAACTTTGTATCCCTTCATATGCCGAACTAGTTGCATTGTGGATTTTGCCTAAAACATGATTTTAGAAAATATTCATTGAAAAAAGCTTTTTAAAAAACCACATTTGAAAACCTTTGTATGTTGAATTCTACATTTGTCCTAGTGCTGAACGTTAAAAAAATATTTTAGACCCTTTTCATGCAAAATGTATAACAAATATTTTTCTCGTTTGTTATAAAGAACTTTGTATCCCTTCATATGCCGAACTAGTTGCATTGTGGATTTTGCCTAAAACATGATTTTAGAAAATATTCATTGAAAAAAGCTTTTTAAAAAACCACATTTCGAAAACCTTTGTATGTTGAATTCTACATATCTTCTAGTCCTAGTGCTGAACGTTAAAAAAATATTTTAGACCCTTTTCATGCAAAATGTATAACAAATATTTTTCTCGTTTGTTATAAAGAACTTTGTATCCCTTCATATGCCGAACTAGTTGCATTGTGGATTTTGCCTAAAACATGATTTTAGAAAATATTCATTGAAAAAAGCTTTTTAAAAAACCACATTTCGAAAACCTTTGTATGTTGAATTCTACATATTTAGTCCTAGTGCTGAACGTTAAAAAAATATTTTAGACCCTTTTCATGCAAAATGTATAACAAATATTTTTCTCGTTTGTTATAAAGAACTTTGTATCCCTTCATATGCCGAACTAGTTGCATTGTGGATTTTGCCTAAAACATGATTTTAGAAAATATTCATTGAAAAAAGCTTTTTAAAAAACCACATTTCGAAAACCTTTGTATGTTGAATTCTACATATGTCCTTCTCCTAGTGCTGAACGTTAAAAAAATATTTTAGACCCTTTTCATGCAAAATGTATAACAAATATTTTTCTCGTTTGTTATAAAGAACTTTGTATCCCTTCATATGCCGAACTAGTTGCATTGTGGATTTTGCCTAAAACATGATTTTAGAAAATATTCATTGAAAAAAGCTTTTTAAAAAACCACATTTGAAAACCTTTGTATGTTGAATTCTACATATGTCCTAGTGCTGAACGTTAAAAAAATATTTTAGACCCTTTTCATGCAAAATGTATAACAAATATTTTTCTCGTTTGTTATAAAGAACTTTGTATCCCTTCATATGCCGAACTAGTTGCATTGTGGATTTTGCCTAAAACATGATTTTAGAAAATATTCATTGAAAAAAGCTTTTTAAAAAACCACATTCGAAAACCTTTGTATTTTGAATTCTACATATGTCCTGTCCTAGTGCTGAACGTTAAAAAAATATTTTAGACCCTTTTCATGCAAAATGTATAACAAATATTTTTCTCGTTTGTTATAAAGAACTTTGTATCCCTTCATATGCCGAACTAGTTGCATTGTGGATTTTGCCTAAAACATGATTTTAGAA
Organism: Coregonus clupeaformis; assembly: GCF_020615455.1. Lineage (NCBI taxonomy): Eukaryota > Metazoa > Chordata > Actinopteri > Salmoniformes > Salmonidae > Coregonus > Coregonus clupeaformis. Next base: position 17,288 of record NW_025537360.1, read on the forward strand.
AATATTCATTGAAAAAAGCTTTTTAAAAAACCACATTTGAAAACCTTTGTATGTTGAATTCTACATTTGTCCTAGTGCTGAACGTTAAAAAAATATTTTAGACCCTTTTCATGCAAAATGTATAACAAATATTTTTCTCGTTTGTTATAAAGAACTTTGTATCCCTTCATATGCCGAACTAGTTGCATTGTGGATTTTGCCTAAAACATGATTTTAGAAAATATTCATTGAAAAAAGCTTTTTAAAAAAACCACATTTCGAAAACCTTTGTATGTTGAATTCTACATTTGTCTCTAGTGCTGAACGTTAAAAAAATATTTTAGACCCTTTTCATGCAAAATGTATAACAAATATTTTTCTCGTTTGTTATAAAGAACTTTGTATCCCTTCATATGCCGAACTAGTTGCATTGTGGATTTTGCCTAAAACATGATTTTAGAAAATATTCATTGAAAAAAGCTTTTTAAAAAACCACATTTGAAAACCTTTGTATGTTGAATTCTACATTTGTCCTAGTGCTGAACGTTAAAAAAATATTTTAGACCCTTTTCATGCAAAATGTATAACAAATATTTTTCTCGTTTGTTATAAAGAACTTTGTATCCCTTCATATGCCGAACTAGTTGCATTGTGGATTTTGCCTAAAACATGATTTTAGAAAATATTCATTGAAAAAAGCTTTTTAAAAAACCACATTTGAAAACCTTTGTATGTTTGAATTCTACATATGTCCTTCTAGTGCTGAACGTTAAAAAAATATTTTAGACCCTTTTCATGCAAAATGTATAACAAATATTTTTCTCGTTTGTTATAAAGAACTTTGTATCCCTTCATATGCCGAACTAGTTGCATTGTGGATTTTGCCTAAAACATGATTTTAGAAAATATTCATTGAAAAAAGCTTTTTAAAAAACCACATTCGAAAACCTTTGTATGTTGAATTCTACATACCTTGTCCTAGTGCTGAACGTTAAAAAAATATTTTAGACCCTTTTCATGCAAAATGTATAACAAATATTTTTCTCGTTTGTTATAAAGAACTTTGTATCCCTTCATATGCCGAACTAGTTGCATTGTGGATTTTGCCTAAAACATGATTTTAGAAAATATTCATTGAAAAAAGCTTTTTAAAAAACCACATTTCGAAAACCTTTGTATGTTGAATTCTACATATTAGTCCTAGTGCTGAACGTTAAAAAAATATTTTAGACCCTTTTCATGCAAAATGTATAACAAATATTTTTCTCGTTTGTTATAAAGAACTTTGTATCCCTTCATATGCCGAACTAGTTGCATTGTGGATTTTGCCTAAAACATGATTTTAGAAAATATTCATTGAAAAAAGCTTTTTAAAAAACCACATTTGAAAACCTTTGTATGTTGAATTCTACATATGTCCTTCTAGTGCTGAACGTTAAAAAAATATTTTAGACCCTTTTCATGCAAAATGTATAACAAATATTTTTTCTCGTTTGTTATAAAGAACTTTGTATCCCTTCATATGCCGAACTAGTTGCATTGTGGATTTTGCCTAAAACATGATTTTAGAAAATATTCATTGAAAAAAGCTTTTTAAAAAACCACATTCGAAAACCTTTGTATGTTGAATTCTACATATGTAGTCCTAGTGCTGAACGTTAAAAAAATATTTTAGACCCTTTTCATGCAAAATGTATAACAAATATTTTTCTCGTTTGTTATAAAGAACTTTGTATCCCTTCATATGCCGAACTAGTTGCATTGTGGATTTTGCCTAAAACATGATTTTAGAAAATATTCATTGAAAAAAGCTTTTTAAAAAACCACATTCGAAAACCTTTGTATGTTGAATTCTACATAGCTTCTAGTCCTAGTGCTGAACGTTAAAAAAATATTTTAGACCCTTTTCATGCAAAATGTATAACAAATATTTTTCTCGTTTGTTATAAAGAACTTTGTATCCCTTCATATGCCGAACTAGTTGCATTGTGGATTTTGCCTAAAACATGATTTTAGAAAATATTCATTGAAAAAAGCTTTTTAAAAAACCACATTTGAAAACCTTTGTATGTTGAATTCTACATACTTAGTCCTAGTGCTGAACGTTAAAAAAATATTTTAGACCCTTTTCATGCAAAATGTATAACAAATATTTTTCTCGTTTGTTATAAAGAACTTTGTATCCCTTCATATGCCGAACTAGTTGCATTGTGGATTTTGCCTAAAACATGATTTTAGAAAATATTCATTGAAAAAAGCTTTTTAAAAAACCACATTTGAAAACCTTTGTATGTTGAATTCTACATTTGTCCTAGTGCTGAACGTTAAAAAAATATTTTAGACCCTTTTCATGCAAAATGTATAACAAATATTTTTCTCGTTTGTTATAAAGAACTTTGTATCCCTTCATATGCCGAACTAGTTGCATTGTGGATTTTGCCTAAAACATGATTTTAGAAAATATTCATTGAAAAAAGCTTTTTAAAAAACCACATTTGAAAACCTTTGTATGTTGAATTCTACATATGTTCTTCTAGTGCTGAACGTTAAAAAAATATTTTAGACCCTTTTCATGCAAAATGTATAACAAATATTTTTCTCGTTTGTTATAAAGAACTTTGTATCCCTTCATATGCCGAACTAGTTGCATTGTGGATTTTGCCTAAAACATGATTTTAGAAAATATTCATTGAAAAAAGCTTTTTAAAAAACCACATTTGAAAACCTTTGTATGTTGAATTCTACATTTGTCCTAGTGCTGAACGTTAAAAAAATATTTTAGACCCTTTTCATGCAAAATGTATAACAAATATTTTTCTCGTTTGTTATAAAGAACTTTGTATCCCTTCATATGCCGAACTAGTTGCATTGTGGATTTTGCCTAAAACATGATTTTAGAAAATATTCATTGAAAAAAGCTTTTTAAAAAACCACATTTGAAAACCTTTGTATGTTGAATTCTACATATCTTCTAGTCCTAGTGCTGAACGTTAAAAAAATATTTTAGACCCTTTTCATGCAAAATGTATAACAAATATTTTTCTCGTTTGTTATAAAGAACTTTGTATCCCTTCATATGCCGAACTAGTTGCATTGTGGATTTTGCCTAAAACATGATTTTAGAAAATATTCATTGAAAAAAGCTTTTTAAAAAACCACATTTGAAAACCTTTGTATGTTGAATTCTACATAGCTTTGTCCTAGTGCTGAACGTTAAAAAAATATTTTAGACCCTTTTCATGCAAAATGTATAACAAATATTTTTCTCGTTTGTTATAAAGAACTTTGTATCCCTTCATATGCCGAACTAGTTGCATTGTGGATTTTGCCTAAAACATGATTTTAGAAAATATTCATTGAAAAAAGCTTTTTAAAAAACCACATTTCGAAAACCTTTGTATTTGAATTCTACATATGTCCTTCCTAGTGCTGAACGTTAAAAAAATATTTTAGACCCTTTTCATGCAAAATGTATAACAAATATTTTTCTCGTTTGTTATAAAGAACTTTGTATCCCTTCATATGCCGAACTAGTTGCATTGTGGATTTTGCCTAAAACATGATTTTAGAAAATATTCATTGAAAAAAGCTTTTTAAAAAAACCACATTTGAAAACCTTTGTATGTTGAATTCTACATTTGTCCTAGTGCTGAACGTTAAAAAAATATTTTAGACCCTTTTCATGCAAAATGTATAACAAATATTTTTCTCGTTTGTTATAAAGAACTTTGTATCCCTTCATATGCCGAACTAGTTGCATTGTGGATTTTGCCTAAAACATGATTTTAGAAAATATTCATTGAAAAAAGCTTTTTAAAAAACCACATTTCGAAAACCTTTGTATGTTGAATTCTACATATGTCCTTCTAGTGCTGAACGTTAAAAAAATATTTTAGACCCTTTTCATGCAAAATGTATAACAAATATTTTTCTCGTTTGTTATAAAGAACTTTGTATCCCTTCATATGCCGAACTAGTTGCATTGTGGATTTTGCCTAAAACATGATTTTAGAAAATATTCATTGAAAAAAGCTTTTTAAAAAAACCACATTTGAAAACCTTTGTATGTTGAATTCTACATTTGTCCTAGTGCTGAACGTTAAAAAAATATTTTAGACCCTTTTCATGCAAAATGTATAACAAATATTTTTCTCGTTTGTTATAAAGAACTTTGTATCCCTTCATATGCCGAACTAGTTGCATTGTGGATTTTGCCTAAAACATGATTTTAGAAAATATTCATTGAAAAAAGCTTTTTAAAAAACCACATTTGAAAACCTTTGTATGTTGAATTCTACATTTGTCTTCTAGTGCTGAACGTTAAAAAAATATTTTAGACCCTTTTCATGCAAAATGTATAACAAATATTTTTCTCGTTTGTTATAAAGAACTTTGTATCCCTTCATATGCCGAACTAGTTGCATTGTGGATTTTGCCTAAAACATGATTTTAGAAAATATTCATTGAAAAAAGCTTTTTAAAAAACCACATTTGAAAACCTTTGTATGTTGAATTCTACATTTGTCCTAGTGCTGAACGTTAAAAAAATATTTTAGACCCTTTTCATGCAAAATGTATAACAAATATTTTTCTCGTTTGTTATAAAGAACTTTGTATCCCTTCATATGCCGAACTAGTTGCATTGTGGATTTTGCCTAAAACATGATTTTAGAAAATATTCATTGAAAAAAGCTTTTTAAAAAACCACATTTGAAAACCTTTGTATGTTGAATTCTACATATGTCCTTCTAGTCCTAGTGCTGAACGTTAAAAAAATATTTTAGACCCTTTTCATGCAAAATGTATAACAAATATTTTTCTCGTTTGTTATAAAGAACTTTGTATCCCTTCATATGCCGAACTAGTTGCATTGTGGATTTTGCCTAAAACATGATTTTAGAAAATATTCATTGAAAAAAGCTTTTTAAAAAACCACATTTCGAAAACCTTTGTATGTTGAATTCTACATATGCCTTCTAGTCCTAGTGCTGAACGTTAAAAAAATATTTTAGACCCTTTTCATGCAAAATGTATAACAAATATTTTTCTCGTTTGTTATAAAGAACTTTGTATCCCTTCATATGCCGAACTAGTTGCATTGTGGATTTTGCCTAAAACATGATTTTAGAAAATATTCATTGAAAAAAGCTTTTTAAAAAAACCACATTCGAAAACCTTTGTATGTTGAATTCTACATATTCCTTCTAGTCCTAGTGCTGAACGTTAAAAAAATATTTTAGACCCTTTTCATGCAAAATGTATAACAAATATTTTTCTCGTTTGTTATAAAGAACTTTGTATCCCTTCATATGCCGAACTAGTTGCATTGTGGATTTTGCCTAAAACATGATTTTAGAAAATATTCATTGAAAAAAGCTTTTTAAAAAACCACATTCGAAAACCTTTGTATGTTGAATTCTACATATGTCTCTAGTGCTGAACGTTAAAAAAATATTTTAGACCCTTTTCATGCAAAATGTATAACAAATATTTTTCTCGTTTGTTATAAAGAACTTTGTATCCCTTCATATGCCGAACTAGTTGCATTGTGGATTTTGCCTAAAACATGATTTTAGAAAATATTCATTGAAAAAAGCTTTTTAAAAAACCACATTCGAAAACCTTTGTATGTTGAATTCTACATTTGTCCTAGTGCTGAACGTTAAAAAAATATTTTAGACCCTTTTCATGCAAAATGTATAACAAATATTTTTCTCGTTTGTTATAAAGAACTTTGTATCCCTTCATATGCCGAACTAGTTGCATTGTGGATTTTGCCTAAAACATGATTTTAGAAAATATTCATTGAAAAAAGCTTTTTAAAAAACCACATTCGAAAACCTTTGTATGTTGAATTCTACATATGTCCTTCTAGTGCTGAACGTTAAAAAAATATTTTAGACCCTTTTCATGCAAAATGTATAACAAATATTTTTCTCGTTTGTTATAAAGAACTTTGTATCCCTTCATATGCCGAACTAGTTGCATTGTGGATTTTGCCTAAAACATGATTTTAGAAAATATTCATTGAAAAAAGCTTTTTAAAAAACCACATTTCGAAAACCTTTGTATGTTGAATTCTACATATGTTGTCCTAGTGCTGAACGTTAAAAAAATATTTTAGACCCTTTTCATGCAAAATGTATAACAAATATTTTTCTCGTTTGTTATAAAGAACTTTGTATCCCTTCATATGCCGAACTAGTTGCATTGTGGATTTTGCCTAAAACATGATTTTAGAAAATATTCATTGAAAAAAGCTTTTTAAAAAACCACATTCGAAAACCTTTGTATGTTGAATTCTACATTTGTCCTAGTGCTGAACGTTAAAAAAATATTTTAGACCCTTTTCATGCAAAATGTATAACAAATATTTTTCTCGTTTGTTATAAAGAACTTTGTATCCCTTCATATGCCGAACTAGTTGCATTGTGGATTTTGCCTAAAACATGATTTTAGAAAATATTCATTGAAAAAAGCTTTTTAAAAAACCACATTCGAAAACCTTTGTATGTTGAATTCTACATTTGTCCTAGTGCTGAACGTTAAAAAAATATTTTAGACCCTTTTCATGCAAAATGTATAACAAATATTTTTCTCGTTTGTTATAAAGAACTTTGTATCCCTTCATATGCCGAACTAGTTGCATTGTGGATTTTGCCTAAAACATGATTTTAGAAAATATTCATTGAAAAAAGCTTTTTAAAAAACCACATTTGAAAACCTTTGTATTTGAATTCTACATATGTCCTTCTAGTGCTGAACGTTAAAAAAATATTTTAGACCCTTTTCATGCAAAATGTATAACAAATATTTTTCTCGTTTGTTATAAAGAACTTTGTATCCCTTCATATGCCGAACTAGTTGCATTGTGGATTTTGCCTAAAACATGATTTTAGAAAATATTCATTGAAAAAAGCTTTTTAAAAAACCACATTCGAAAACCTTTGTATTTGAATTCTACATATTCTGTCCTAGTGCTGAACGTTAAAAAAATATTTTAGACCCTTTTCATGCAAAATGTATAACAAATATTTTTCTCGTTTGTTATAAAGAACTTTGTATCCCTTCATATGCCGAACTAGTTGCATTGTGGATTTTGCCTAAAACATGATTTTAGAAAATATTCATTGAAAAAAGCTTTTTAAAAACCACATTCGAAAACCTTTGTATGTTGAATTCTACATATGCTAGTCCTAGTGCTGAACGTTAAAAAAATATTTTAGACCCTTTTCATGCAAAATGTATAACAAATATTTTTCTCGTTTGTTATAAAGAACTTTGTATCCCTTCATATGCCGAACTAGTTGCATTGTGGATTTTGCCTAAAACATGATTTTAGAAAATATTCATTGAAAAAAGCTTTTTAAAAAACCACATTTGAAAACCTTTGTATTTTGAATTCTACATATGTCCTTCTAGTCCTAGTGCTGAACGTTAAAAAAATATTTTAGACCCTTTTCATGCAAAATGTATAACAAATATTTTTCTCGTTTGTTATAAAGAACTTTGTATCCCTTCATATGCCGAACTAGTTGCATTGTGGATTTTGCCTAAAACATGATTTTAGAAAATATTCATTGAAAAAAAGCTTTTTAAAAAACCACATTTGAAAACCTTTGTATGTTGAATTCTACATTTGTCCTAGTGCTGAACGTTAAAAAAATATTTTAGACCCTTTTCATGCAAAATGTATAACAAATATTTTTCTCGTTTGTTATAAAGAACTTTGTATCCCTTCATATGCCGAACTAGTTGCATTGTGGATTTTGCCTAAAACATGATTTTAGAAAATATTCATTGAAAAAAGCTTTTTAAAAAACCACATTCGAAAACCTTTGTATGTTGAATTCTACATTTGTCCTAGTGCTGAACGTTAAAAAAATATTTTAGACCCTTTTCATGCAAAATGTATAACAAATATTTTTCTCGTTTGTTATAAAGAACTTTGTATCCCTTCATATGCCGAACTAGTTGCATTGTGGATTTTGCCTAAAACATGATTTTAGAAAATATTCATTGAAAAAAGCTTTTTAAAAAACCACATTCGAAAACCTTTGTATGTTGAATTCTACATATGTCCTTCTAGTGCTGAACGTTAAAAAAATATTTTAGACCCTTTTCATGCAAAATGTATAACAAATATTTTTCTCGTTTGTTATAAAGAACTTTGTATCCCTTCATATGCCGAACTAGTTGCATTGTGGATTTTGCCTAAAACATGATTTTAGAAAATATTCATTGAAAAAAGCTTTTTAAAAAACCACATTCGAAAACCTTTGTATGTTGAATTCTACATATTGTCCTAGTGCTGAACGTTAAAAAAATATTTTAGACCCTTTTCATGCAAAATGTATAACAAATATTTTTCTCGTTTGTTATAAAGAACTTTGTATCCCTTCATATGCCGAACTAGTTGCATTGTGGATTTTGCCTAAAACATGATTTTAGAAAATATTCATTGAAAAAAGCTTTTTAAAAAACCACATTTGAAAACCTTTGTATGTTGAATTCTACATTTGTCCTAGTGCTGAACGTTAAAAAAATATTTTAGACCCTTTTCATGCAAAATGTATAACAAATATTTTTCTCGTTTGTTATAAAGAACTTTGTATCCCTTCATATGCCGAACTAGTTGCATTGTGGATTTTGCCTAAAACATGATTTTAGAAAATATTCATTGAAAAAAGCTTTTTAAAAAACCACATTCGAAAACCTTTGTATGTTGAATTCTACATATGTCCTTCTAGTGCTGAACGTTAAAAAAATATTTTAGACCCTTTTCATGCAAAATGTATAACAAATATTTTTCTCGTTTGTTATAAAGAACTTTGTATCCCTTCATATGCCGAACTAGTTGCATTGTGGATTTTGCCTAAAACATGATTTTAGAAAATATTCATTGAAAAAAGCTTTTTAAAAAACCACATTTGAAAACCTTTGTATGTTGAATTCTACATTTGTCCTAGTGCTGAACGTTAAAAAAATATTTTAGACCCTTTTCATGCAAAATGTATAACAAATATTTTTCTCGTTTGTTATAAAGAACTTTGTATCCCTTCATATGCCGAACTAGTTGCATTGTGGATTTTGCCTAAAACATGATTTTAGAAAATATTCATTGAAAAAAGCTTTTTAAAAAACCACATTGAAAACCTTTGTATGTTGAATTCTACATTTGTCCTAGTGCTGAACGTTAAAAAAATATTTTAGACCCTTTTCATGCAAAATGTATAACAAATATTTTTCTCGTTTGTTATAAAGAACTTTGTATCCCTTCATATGCCGAACTAGTTGCATTGTGGATTTTGCCTAAAACATGATTTTAGAAAATATTCATTGAAAAAAGCTTTTTAAAAAACCACATTCGAAAACCTTTGTATGTTGAATTCTACATATGTCCTTGCCTAGTGCTGAACGTTAAAAAAATATTTTAGACCCTTTTCATGCAAAATGTATAACAAATATTTTTCTCGTTTGTTATAAAGAACTTTGTATCCCTTCATATGCCGAACTAGTTGCATTGTGGATTTTGCCTAAAACATGATTTTAGAAAATATTCATTGAAAAAAGCTTTTTAAAAAACCACATTTGAAAACCTTTGTATGTTGAATTCTACATTTGTCCTAGTGCTGAACGTTAAAAAAAATATTTTAGACCCTTTTCATGCAAAATGTATAACAAATATTTTTCTCGTTTGTTATAAAGAACTAACTTTGTATCCTCATATGACGGTCCACATGGCCACACGTCGGCCATTCCTGATTCAGGAAGTACAGGCTCTACTCTCCACCACACAGACAGACCAGAGATTAATTAAGAGAAGATCAAAATCAACAGAGAATCAAAGATCAGTTCTGGACACCCCTGAGCCTCCAGGGAAATGTTGGGAAAGGTAACCTAAGGGTCAAAGATCAAGTTCAGAGTAGGGTCAGGGGGTCATGTGCATAGGGGGGTCAAGTTCAGAGTGGGGTCAGGGGTCATGTGCTAGGGGGTCAAGTTCAGAGTGGGGTCAGGGGGTCATGTGTTCTCGGGCGCCTGTTTGTGGGCGAGGTAGAGGAAGAGGATGCTTGAGAGGGCGCTGACGAGGAAGATGACGTCGAACCATCGGTGGTAGAAGTTGAACTGCAGCTCTCCCAGCACCTCGGTCACGATGGAGCGTTACTCCAGAGGCATGCTCATCCTCATGAGGAGAACGGACGACACAAAGTACATCCCCTGAGAGACACAGAGAGAGAGGAGACACACACGAGAGAGAGAGAGAGAGAGAGAAGAGAGAGAGAGAGAGAGAAGAGAGAGAGAGAGAGAGAGAGAGAGAGAGAGAGATGCAGAGAGAGAGATGCAAAGAGAGAGAGAGATGCAGAGAGAGACACGAGAGAGACACAGAGAGAGCGAGAGACACAGAGGATGTCAGTCGTCTTTGCTCTTGTATTTATTGAAAAAATCTAATATACAACTGATCACAAAAACGTTAGCTTTGCACTGAAATAATATGCCCTCTGCTCTGTCATACACATTGCATAATCAAATGACATACTGACCATAATTTGAGCCAGGACCAGCACTAGTACATTGGAAGACTTGCTGCTGGAGATGGCATGAAGAACTAGAGAGAAACAGACAGACAAGATTTGGGGTTGGGGGTACATGGTAACATGCCTATGTAGACTGACAACTTCCTGTCTGTAGATGGCTTGCCTTAGTGAGTGTGATGAGAAGCCCTCTAATAGAGGTGACGATGATGATGCCCACCAGGATGAAGGAGATGTGCTGAGACCAGAACTTCACCTGCAGAGTAGAGGATATGTAAGGAACACTAGAGCAACAACAAAACATGCCAACACAACTACTATTTATGGACCTCCTAAATTTACTTTGAAAAAATGTTGAAATAGATCAGAGGTCAGGAACAACTTTACTGCAGAAGGATACTTTAATAAATGGACAATCATTAACATGACTGGAAACGTTTTGTACGACATGTGACTGTGAGAGAATGAGTGAGTGAGAGAGTGAGTGAGAGAGTGAGTGAGAGCATATGCATGTGGAAGAGCCTACATCAAACTGAATGCCCAGGTAGTTAACTGTGATCTCAATCCCTCTCGTCACTGGATCAGTCTTCCCTACACGGTCAAACACAATGTTGATGGTGGCCTTAGAGGGACAAAAAACAAAGATTACTACAGATATAGCTCTGGGGCCTGATGTGGCTATGATAACACACTGACCGGTACAGGGAAGTATAAACCCCAAACTATATGGGTAGAACAGGCCTAATTGTTTTGAATTACAGTTAAAAAAGAGATCCAAAAGCCACACTGGATATTCTCTAAACTGACAGACACATCTAGCTGTTTTTCAGGCTGTCAAGCAGGCTAAGCAAAAGCAAGTTGGGCGAGATGAGGTCTAGGTCTCAGTCAGGCTGTCTGTAAGTGCGTGACTCTCACCATGAAGATTTTCCACACACAGTAAATGGAGAAGAAATAACCCAGGAAGTTAAAGTATTTCCCCTGGAATGTCTTGGAGTACTCAATCCGCTCCTACAGGCCGGGAGAGAGAAGAGAGACAAAGACACATTACTAAAAACCAAATGTACATTACAATAGCCTTAGTCAATCAATCAATCAATTTTATTTTATATAGCCCTTCTTACATCAGCTAATATCTCGAAGTGCTGTACAGAAACCCAGCCTAAAACCCCAAACAGCTAGTAATGCAGGTGTAGAAGCACGGTGGCTAGGAAAAACTCCTAAAACGAAAGCCTAGGAAGAAACCTAGAGAGGAACCAGGCTATGAGGGGTGGCCAGTCCTCTTCTGGCTGTCGGTGGAGATTATAACAGAACCATGCCAAGATGTTCAAAAATGTTCATAAGTGACAAGCATGGTCAAATAATAATCAGGAATAAATCTCAGTTGGCTTTTCAGCCGATCATTAAGAGTTGAAAACAGCAGGTCTGGGAGGTAGGGGTTCCATTAACCCCAGGCAGAACAGTTGAAACTGGAATAGCAGCAAGGCCAGGCGGCTGGGGACAGCAAGGAGTCACCACGGGCCGGTAGTCCCGGCGTATGGTCCTAGGGCTCAGGTCTCTCGTTGGCTTTTCATAGCCGATCATTAAAGAGTTGAAAACAGCAGGTCTGGGACAGGTAGGGGTTTCGTAGCCGCAGGGGCAGAACAGTTGAAACTGGAATAGCAGCAAGGCCAGGCGGACTGGGGACAGCAAGGTGTCATTTCATGCCCGGTAGTCCTGACGTATGGTCCTAGGGCTCAGGTTCTCAGAGAGAAAGAGAACGAGAGAATTAGAGAGAGCATACTTAAATTCACACAGGACACTGGATAAGACAGGAGAAGTACCTCCAGGTATAACCAACTTAACCCCAGCCCCCCGACACATAAACTACTGCAGCATAAATACTGGAGGCTGAGACAGGAGCGGTCCGGAGACACTGTGGCCCCATCCGAAGAAACCCCGGACAGGGCCAAACAGGAAGGATATAACCCCACCCACTCCGCCCAAAGCACAGCCCCGCACCACTAGAGGGATATCCCCAACCACCAACTTACAATCCTGAGACAAGGCCGAGTATAGCCCACAGAGGTCTCACCACAGCACAAACCAAGGGGGGCGCCAACCCAGACAGGAAGATCACGTTAACTCAACCCACTCAAGTGACGCACCCCTCCCAGGGACCCGGCATGAAAGAGCACCAGCAAGCCAGTCTCAGCCCCTGCAACGGGTTAGAGGCAGAGAACCCCAGTGGAGAGGGGAACCGCCCGGCAGAGACAGCAAGGGCTGTTCGTTGCTCCAGCCTTTCCGTTCACCTTCACACTCCTGGGCCAGACTACACTCAATCATATGACCTACTGAAGAGATAAGTCTTCAGTAAAGACTTAAAGGTTGAGACCGAGTCTGCGTCTCTCACATGGGTAGGCAGACTGTTCCATAAAAAAAATGGAGATCTATAGGAGAAAAGCCCTGCCTCCCGCTGTTTGCTTAGAAATTCTAGGGACAATTAGGAGGCCTGCCTTGTGACCGTAAAGGCGTCACTTATTGGTATGTACGGCAGGACCAACTCGGAAAGATAGGTAGGAGCAAGCCCATGTAACGCTTTATAGGTTAACAGTAAAACCTTGAAATCAGCCCCTTGCCTTAACAGGAAGCCAGTGTAGGGAAGCTAGCACTGGAGTAATATGATCAAATTTCTTGGTTCTAGTCAGGATTCTAGCAGCCGTATTTAGCACTAACTGAAGTTTATTTAAGTGCTTTATCCGGGTAGCCGGAAAATAGAGCATTGCAGTGAGTCTAACCTAGAAGTAACAAATGCATGGATTAATTTTTCTGCATCATTTTGGACAGAAAATTTCTGATTTTGCAATGTTACGTAGATGGAAAAAAGCTGTCCTTGAAACAGTCTTGATATGTTCGTCAAAAGAGATCAGGGTCAAGAGTAACACCGAGGTCCTTCACAGTTTTATTTGAGACGACTTTACAACCATCTAGATGAATTGTCAGATTTAACAGAAGATCTCTTTGTTTCTTGGGACCTAGAACAAGCATCTCTGTTTTGTCCGAGTTTAAAAGTAAAAAAGTTTTCAGCCATCCACTTCCTTATGTCTGAAACACAGGCTTCTAGCGAGGGCAATTTTGGGGCTTCACCATGTTTCATTGAAATGTACAGCTGTGTGTCATCCGCATAGCAGTGAAAGTTAACATTATGTTTTGAATAACATCCCCAAGAGGTAAAATATATAGTGAAAACAATAGTGGTCCTAAAACGGAACCTTGAGGAACACCCGGGAAATGTACAGTTGATTTTGTCGGAGGACAGACCATTCACAGAGACAAACTGATATCTTTCCGACAGGTAGGATCTAAACCAGGCCAGAACTTGTCCTTGTAGACCAATTTGGGTTTCCAGTCTCTCCAAAAGAATGTGGTGATCGATGGTGTCAAAGGCAGCACTAGGTCTAGTAGCACGAGGACAGATGCAGAGCCTCGGTCTGACGCCATTAAAAGGTCATTTACCACCTTCACAAGTGCAGTCTCAGTGCTATGATGGGGTCTAAAACCAGACTGAAGCATTTCGTATACATTGTTTGTCTTCAGAAAGGCAGTGAGTTGCTTGCGCAACAGCTTTTTCTAAAATTTTGAGAGGAATGGAAGATTCGATATAGGCCGATAGTTTTTATATTTTCCGGGTCAAGGTTTGGCTTTTTCGAGAGGCTTTATCACTGCCACTTTTTAGTGAGTTTGGTACATCCGGTGGATAGAGAGCTGTTTATTATGTTCAACATAGGAGGGCCAAGCACAGGGCGCTCCTTCAGCAGTTTAGTAGGAATAGGATCCAGTATGCAGCTTGAAGGTTTAGAGGCCATGATTATTTTCATCATTGTCAGAGAGATATAGTACTAAAACACTTAAGTGTCTCTCCCGATCCCAGGCCCTCGCAAAGTGTGTGCAGATCCAGGACAGCTAAGCCCTGGAGGAATACGCAGATTCAAAGAGGAGTCCGTAATTTGCTTTCTAATGGTCATGATCTTTTCCCTCAAAGAAGTTCATGAATTTATCACTGCTGAAGTGAAAGCCATCCTCTCTTGGGGAATGCTGCTTTTTAGTTAGCTTTGCAACAGTATCAAAAAAGAAATTTTTGGATTGTTCTTATTTTCCTCAATTAAGTTGGAAAGTAGGGATGATCGAGGCAGCAGTGAGGGCTCTTCGGTACTGCACGGTACTGTCTTTCCAAGCTAGTCGGAAGACTTCCAGTTTGGTGTGGCGCCTTTCCGTTCCAATTTCCTGGAAGCTTGCTTCAAAGCTCGGTATTTTCTGTATACCAGGGAGCTAGTTTCTTATGACAAATGTTTTTCGTTTTTGGGTGCAACTGCATCTAGGGTATTGCGCAAGGTTAAATTGAGTTCCTCAGTTAAGTGGTTAACTGATTTTTGTCCTCTGGCCGTCCTTGGGTAGGCAGAAGGAGTCTGGAAGGGCATCAATGAATTTTTGTGTTGTTTGAGAATTTATACACGACTTTTGATGCTCCTTGGTTGGGGTCTGAGCAGATTATTTGTTGCGATTGCAAATGTAATAAAATGGTGGTCCGAGTAGTCCAGGATTTTGTGGAAAAACATTAAGATCTACAACATTTATTCCATGGGACAAAACTAGGTCCAGAGTATGACTGTGGCAATGAGTAGGTCCAGAGACATGTTGGACAAAACCCACTGAGTCGATAATGGCTCAAAGACTTTTGGAGTGGGTCTGTGGACTTCTCCATGTGAATATTAAAATCACCAAAAATTAGAATATGATCTGCTATGACTACAAGGTCTGATAGGAATTCAGGAAACTCAGAGAGGAAGCATGTATATGGCCCAGGAGGCCTGTAAACAGTAGCTATAAAAAAGTGATTGAGTAGGCTGCATAGATTTCATGACTAGAAGCTCAAAAGATGAAAACGCCAATTTTTTTGTAAATTGAAATTTGCTATAAGTAAATGTTAGCAACACCTCTCGCCTTTGCGGGATGCCACGGGGAATATGGTCACTAGTGTAACCAGGAGGTGAGGCCTCATTTAACACAGCAAATTCATCAGGCTTAAAGCCATGTTTCAGTCAGGCCAATCACATCGAGATTATGATCAGTGATTAGTTCATTGACTATGACTGCCTTTGAAGTGAGGGATCTAACATTAAGTAACCCTATTTTGAGATGTGAGGTATCACGATCTCTTTCAATAATGGCAGGAATGGAGGAGGTCTTTATCCTAATAAGATTGCTAGGGTGAACACCGCCATGTTTAGTTTTGCCCAACCTAGGTCGAGGCACAGACACAGTCTCAATGGGTATGGCTGAGCTGACTACACTGACTGTGCTATTGGCAGACTCCACTAAGCTGGCAGGTTGGCTAACAGCCTGCTGCCTGGCCTGCACCCTATTTCACTGTGGGGCTAGAGGAGTTAGAGCCCTATCTATGTTGGTAGATAAGAGGAGACACCCCTCCAGCTGGGATGGAGTCCGTCACTCCTCAGCAGGTCAGGCTTGGTCCTGTTTGTGGGTGAGTCCCAGAAAGAGGGCCAATTATCCACAAATGTTATCTTTTGGGAGGGGCAGAAAACAGTTTTCAACCAGCGATTAAGTGCTGAGACTCTGCTGTAGAGCTCGTCACTTCCCCTAACTGGGAGGGGGCCAGAGACAATTACTCGATGCCGACACATCTTTCTAGCTGATTTACAAGCTGAAGCTATGTTGCACTTGGTGACCTCTGACTGTTTCATCCTAACATCGTTGGTGCCGGCGTGGATAACAATATCTCATACTCTCTACACTCGCCAGTTTTAGCTTTAGCCAGCACCATCTTTAGATTAGCCTTAACGTCGGTAGCCCTGCCCCCTGGTAAACAGTGTATGATCGCTGGGTGATTCGTTTTAAGTCTAATACTGCGGGTAATGGAGTCGCCAATGACTAGGGTTTCAATTTGTCAGAGCTAATGGTGGGAGCCTTAGCGTCTCGACCCTTACGGAGGAGTAGAGACTAGAGAAGACCAGACTCAGACTCCGACTCGCTACATAATGGGGAAAACCGGTTGAAGGTTTCTGTCGGCTGAATGAGCCGACACCGCTTGAGCATTCCAACAGTATTTCCCTCCAGAAGCCATGAGAAAGTTGTCCGGCTGCGGGGACTGTGCGGGGGGATTTATACTAACGTTACTGTCTGTACTTACTGGTGGCACAGACGCGTTTCTTCCTTTCCTACACGTGAGATTACCTTGCCTAACGATTGCGTCTGAAGCTGGGCTTGTAGCACAGCTATTTTCGCCAAGGCGATCGTTCTCCTGTATTTATGAGTACAAGCACTGCAATTGAGACATCATGTTAATGTTACTACTTAGCTTCGGCTGTTGAAGATGTTGATGAACCATGTCCAGATAAAGCGTCCGGAGTGAGGAAAAAGTTGAAGTAAGGGAAAAAAGTTGCGATGGAAAAAGGAAAATAACGTAAAGTTGGCGGCTAAAGCACAGGAAAATGACTCTTCTGTCTCGCGGGATAAACGTCCGGGGGTGAAAAAGTTTAACGAAAAAGATGAGTGAGGACAAAACTAAAAAGTTGGTAAATTTGTTGAACACAAAGATTGATTAAACGTTTATTAAAAGTAAACGTGAATAGTTTGGCAGGTAGCCAAGTAGCAACAAACAGCACAGCAGTTTAGTCCACTACATACAGACCTGGACATCGTGTGTGTGTGTGTGTGTGCATGCATGCCGGTGTGTGCAGGGCAAGCGTGCATGTCTCTATGTGTGACAAAAGACAGGTGCCTTAAGTATTCAGACCCCTTGACTTTTCCACATTTTGTTATGTTAGAGCCTTATTCTAGAAATGGATTACATCGTTTTTGAGTAAGCAATCTACACACAACCATAATGACAAAGCGAAAACAGGTTTCTAGAAATTGTTGCAAATTTATAAAAAATAAAATAAAAAACAGATACCTTATTTACATAAGAATTCATAGACCCTTTGCTATGAGACTCGAAATTGAGCTGAGGTGCATCCTGTTTCCATTGATCATCCTTGAGATTTTTCTACAACTTGATTGGAGTCCACCTGTGGTAAATTCAATTGATTGGACATGATTTGGAAAGGAACACACCTGTCTATATAAGGTCCGTACAGTTGACAGTGCATGTCAGAGCAAAAAATCAAGCCATGAGGTCGAAGGAATTGTACGTAGAGCTCGAGACAGGATTATGCCGAGGCACAGATCTGGGGAAGGATACCAAAAATGTCTGCAGCATTGCAGTTCCCCAAGAACACAGTGGCCTCCATCATTCTTAAATGGAAGAAGTTTGGAACCACTAGAGCTCTTACTAGAGCTGGCCGCCCGGCCAAACTGAGCAATCAGGGGAGAAGGGCCTTGGTCAGGAAGGTGACCAAGAACCTGATGGTCACTCTAACAGAGCTCTAGTTCCTCTGGTGAGATGGGAGAACCTTCCAGAAGGACAACCAACTCTGCAGCCCTCCACCAATCAGGCCTTTATGGTAGAGTGGCCAGATGGAAGCCACTCCTCAGTAAAAGGCACATGACAGCCTGCTTGGAGTTTCCCAAAAGGCACCTAAAGACAAGATTTTCTTGACTGACAAAACAAAGATTGAACTCTTTTGCCTGAATGCCAAGCGTCACGTCTGGAGAAAACCTGTTTTTTCAGCGGCAGGGACTGGGAGACTAGTCAGGATCGAGGCAAAGATGAACAGAGCAAAGTACAGAGAGATCCTTGATGAAAACCTGCTCCAGAGCGCTCAGGACCTCAGACTGGGGCGAAGGTTCACCTTCCAACAGGACAACGACCCTAAGCACACAGCCAAGACAACGCAGGAGTGGCTTCGGGACAAGTCTCTGAATGTCCTTGAGTGGCCCAGCTAGAGCCCGGACCTGTACCCGATCGAACATCTCCGGAGAGACCTGAAAAAACCTCTGCAGTGATGCTCCCCATCTAACCTGACAGAGCTTGAGAGGATCTGCAGAGAAGGATGGGAGAAACTCCCCAAATACTGGTGTGCCAAGCTTGTAGCGTCATACCCAAGAAGACTTGAAGCTGTAATCGCTGCCAAAGGTGCTTTAACAAAGTACTGAGTAAAGGGTCTGAAT